>NW_011489260.1:14409-17395 GCF_000754665.1 Bison bison bison | reverse complement strand
CCCCGCCCCACCCCCAGAGGAGCTCTGCCGAGGGACAGAGCCCCGGCCATAATTTATGCTCCCCCGCCTATGCTTTATGGCTTTCTTAATTCGGCTCCTGCTACTATTAATGTAGTTAATGCTGAGATTATATCTATTTTCTGGCGTCAGGCGGTGATTTATTCAAGCCATTTTTCCGGTGGAGGCTCCCACGCTGTTAAATCAAGCGCCTTGCCAATTAAGTGCTGACTTGGGAAGTGGACGCAATCTTAACAGACATCTAACCGCAAATTAAACCGGGGCTCCTTACTCTGGGGAGTGGGCGGGGCAGCCACAGAAACCTTGCTGACTTCGAGGAAAGTCAGAGAAAAAGAAACCGGCTCGCTCGCCGGCTGCCCTGACTCCAGGAGGCAGGCTGCCCGTCAGGCTCGCAGCAGCTGGGGTCAGGGACCCTCCTGCAGGGAGCGCGGGTGGGTGGGGGAGGGCAGCAGTCGCTGGACCTGTCCCAACACACAGAGACTCTGCACCCTCAGCCCCTCCCACCTGGAGCAAGCGCTGATGGGTGTCTGGCTCAGCAGATGCTGGGTGGAGCCCTAAATGGCAAGGGGTGGCTGAGGGGTTACCAAAGACCCCCCTCTGAGGACCCGCAGGGCACATGGTGGTGGGGGCGGGCAAGCACAGGAGGGGAGAGGGAGGTTAACTGGAGCTCTGGCAGGGGGAGCACGTGCGCAGCCCACCCGAGGGTGCCTGTGCCCGCTGGGAGGTGCCTGCCCAGAGCGCCTGAGAGCCACACGTGGGACCTTGGGGACAGGTAGGAGCCAGGTGGCCTGAGGCCCAGCAGGGCCTTTAGGGCATGGTCCGCAGCACGGTGTGCCCCCACACCCCACAGCCAACGCAGGGAGCCCATTTTCCTGTTCAGGGGAACCCCTAGAACAGCGCCTTCCCTCACCCATCTCCAGAGGCCCTGGCCCGGCCCTGAGAGGGGAACTGTGTTTCGGGGTACGACCAAGCTGGAGGTTGATATATGCAAAGAGTTAAATGTGGTATTGATTATCTGAACACTGCTTTACTACCACCTCTAAAACCAAGATAAAAGTGGTGTTTAAAACGATGTTTGATTGTGTAAGGCACCCAGGAACCGCTGGGTGACAAGGACATTTTATTTCTTGCTGTCAGGAGCAGTATTTTCAGCTTCCCTGCTCCTCATCCCCAGGGACCCCTGGGGGCACCGACACAGACACACAAGGGCCTGGTGCAAGGTGTGGCTGGGGCCTGGGCACAGCTAGGGAAGCCCCGCGGGGCTCCACGGGGAGGGCCTCGAGGGACCCTGCCAGCGTCCTGACAGTCCCGCTGCCTGCAGAGCAAAGCTTCCCTCGGGCGGACGCAGGGGCTCCCTCTAGGTTTACTCTGAAGCACTCTGGCCTGTGCACCAGTGTCTCCGTGAGGCGTGTCGCCAAGCACGTGGGGCGGCCACATAGTGGCCAGTCACACGGGGCCCTGCAGGGCTGGCCTGGGTGACGCGTCACCTGCCTGACTCTTTTCTAATGCTGGTCTGAAGGCTGCCGGGCAGGCCCTGGACACTTGAGCCAGCTCCCAAAAAGCAGTGACACCAGCTGCACGTCCGTGATTGAGACGCAGTGCGCTGTGAATGGCCTGGGTCCACGCGGTGGGGGGTGGGTGGGCACAATCGAGACGCAGTGTGCTGTGGATGGCCTGGGTCCACGCGGTGGGGGGTGGGTGGGCGACAATCGGAGATGCAGTGCGCTGTGGATGGCCTGGATCCATGCGGGGTGGGGGCCAGGCGGGGGGTTCGTGTGCGGCAAGAACGAGAGTGGCCTGGGGCAGCACTGCCCCACCAGGCTGTGCAAGGGAGGCTCGAGAGTCACTGCAGAGGGGCCAGGGACGTGGGCAGCCTCCTCGCCTCCCTGCTCCGGGCACCCGCACGCAGCCAAGGTGCCAGGGGGCAGGACAGAGGGAGGGGTGCACATGTCCGTGCATGGAGAAAAGGGACAGAAAGCGAGAAAGCCACCGACGTGAGGAGGCAGCGACAGAAAAGCAGGACAGAGAGACTGAAGAAAGAAGGCCAAAGACTAGAGGGCCCATGAGTCACAGACAGACGAGAGACCAGCAGGGCAGGCGGGCAACCGGGGGGCTGCAGATGGCAGAGACCATCCCACAGGGGCCTGTGGCAGAGCCTGGGTAGGGGGCAGAACACGGGCCACCCCAGGGACTGCCATGCCCGACCAGCCCTCCACGGCAGCTCCTGCCAACTGGCATGGCCTCAGGGACACTGGCCCAGGGAGACGCCCTGGCCCACGGGCTCCTGGCCAGCTCGCGGTGGGCCTGGAGAGGGAAGGGCCCAGCGCCGTGTGCCAGCAGCTCCAGTCTGAGATGCAGAAAAGGGGAGTCCGGTGCATGCCACTTCCCACACTGTCCACAGATGGAACCCAGGTGCCATCTGTCATGAAATCTAGCCACAAACACCGTGGCGACAATGCCCGTGACCCGGGCCCACACCAGGAGCCCCACAGCCAAGGACGAAGGGGGCACAGAGCTGCCTCAGGGATGACTGTCACAGCGCTGTGTGGACGCCGAGGAGGGTGGACCAGAGGCTTGGACGGAGCCCCACACAGGCGCCTGCACGCCCGTCAGTGTCTGCCCAGAGCTGGCCAAGGAGGACGGCCCAGCTTCGCCCCTGCCCAGGGGCCGCGTGGCACCGGTGGCCCCGCCAAGCACATCCTCTCCTCGGTGCTGGGCCCCGGCAGTGCTGGCCGTTGCCCCCGACCTCACACAGCCCACCCTGGAGCTGCCTATGCTGGGGAGGATGGAGACAGACCGGGCCCAGATGACCAGCTGGTCGAAGCCAGGGCAGCCCTGGGCGGGGGCTCCACGTGCCAGCCCAACCAGGGTGGCAGGCTGACAGAGCGCGGACAGAAGAGGGAAGATGGCGGCCGTCCTGGGCCCCTGAGGGTCCTGTGTCCCAGGCCTGGCCTGCCCGCCAGAGACT
>NW_011489260.1:11345-14309 GCF_000754665.1 Bison bison bison | reverse complement strand
AGAGACTGGGCTCTAACAAGGCCAAGCAAGGCCCCTCTGAAGCAGGTTCTGGAGGGAGAGCGGGCACCCCAAGGTGCCCCAGCCCCTGTGCACACAGGGGCAGCTGTGGCCTGGCAAGGCTGGCCTCCCTCACCTCCCCGAAACTACCAAGGGGGCGAGGAGCCAAGGCCCCAGGCCCTCCCAAATCCGACCAAGGAGGCAGGCAGGCTTCAGGCCTCAGGGCTGCTGACAGCCGAAAGGCCTGCTAGACTCAGAGAAATGAATAAACCACCTAGGCTCGCTCTGAAGCGACTTCCAAATTAAGAGTTGCATCCTTGCTGTCAGGCCCCCGCCAGCAGTTTCCGTGGCACCTCCCGTGCAGAAACGCACCTCAGACCATCTATTAGAATGATGGAGGCAAAGGGACCCACAACTGCACTCCTTCCTTAATGAGCAGCCGAAGGGATCGGTAAGCATAATTTCAGAGGCCAGTAATATTTTATATAATCGCCAAGCGGTTTAAATTGAAAACCCCCAACTGAATCAATATTTACTGCATTGAAACGAAATGAATAGTAATAAGTCACTAAGCTCTCTGTCCTGTTTCATAAAATAAAAAATTATAAAAATGAGCACAGGCACGGGGAGGCCATCACATTAACTTTTACAGCACTCAGGGAGCCGTAACCGCCTGTTCTCATAAAATAAAATCCTAAAAAACCTGCCAGAGGAGACCTGCTTCAGCATCATGCAGGGAGGCAGGCGGGTGGGAGGCAGGAGAGGAGGGGATGGGGTCACCCCAGGGCCCGCCCTGACCCCTGCCAGTCCCACCAAGTCCCCAAGAAGGCCCAGAGAAGGCACCCCAACCCCTCCGAAGCTCAGCACCAAGAGCTCTGGTCTCGCAACCCCTCCGCGCCCCTGCCGTCACCTGCAGGCTGAACTTCCTGCTCTGATTTCTTTCCTCTCTCTTCAAATCCCACCTCGCGTGCTCTCAGCGGCTCCCGCGGGCGCAGGGGAGTCTGTTCTCAGAGCACACAGCTGTCTGTGGTGAGGGCGGAGGCCAGGCTCCAGTACAAAGGCGCTGAGAGAATCAGGCAATGCCGCAGAGCGCCGCCAGGCCAGGCAAGAGCCCCAGAGGAGGGGTATGCGACCTCACGCTGAACGGGGGCCAAGGCTGGTGGAACAAGCCCCCAGCGGGCCGAGAGCCCTGGTGGACCCACCCCAGGCTCCAAGGTGGGAAAAGCTGGACACAGAGCCCTACACAAGTGGATGGGTCCCGTGACTCAGAAGCAGAAGACAAACCAGCCATTAAAAACGGACACGGGCCATGAGCACGAAAGACACAGGGGACAGGAAGAGCCTCCAGCATCTGTGCCTAAGTGTCCAACGCCCCTGGTGACCAGGAGACTGCAGGTTAAAGCACCAGAGAGCCACACACGTTGAGAGCACGCCGTGATGAGAACCCAGGAAGGCCTGCGAGAAGGAAGCACACCCCTGCCCAGACCCCTCGACACGCTCCCATCACCCGTCAGCACTGTTGAGAGACCCCCCACGGCTGAGAACCGCCAGGAGCTACTGGGCTCCCAGGAGTCAGGCCTGCAGAGAGAAAGTCCCAGGTGAGCCTGGAAGCTTCTGCTGTGTGGGTGAAGTAGGCTCAGTGAGGGGCGGTGCCACGTGGAGGGAGCCGGGGCAGCCCTGAGGGGCCTCCACAGACCAGAGCGGCAGCAAATGGACGGTTAGAACGGAGCAAACGGTAACAGCTCACAGTCTGTCAAGTGAGGACCTCGAGTGCACGCGAGGAGGACATACAGGGCGGTGGGGAGGAGGGGCGGCAGCTCCCTGCAGGACCCCCGGGGCAGGAGGCCCAGCAGGGACAGGCCGCTCACACGGCCGGGCACAACCAACACCCCGAGGGACCTACAGGGCTCCTGCGAGCTGCGTCTCCTCGTGCATGGTGTTGTCTCTGGAGCCCTGGTCAAGGGCGCCCAGGCTCACGTCCCCACAGAGGAGCAGAGGGGACGGCGCAGCAGATGGAGCGGGGTGCACAGAATCGGGGTGCCCAGGCAAAGAACACACTGTGGTTCCACGCACCATTATTGCAATTCTTCTGTGCCTCTGTGTAGGTGAGAATAAAGTTATCCAAAACACCACGTGCTAGAAACCGACTAGGAAAGGGACCAAGTGAGACCAGGAGCCCATGGCAACTGCCGCCGCCCTGCCCTGCCCACTGGCCCAGCCCCTCCCTGCCTCCTGACACACCCCTCTCCCCGGCAGCCCCTGGCTCACAGCTCCCCTGGGGTGGACGGGGAGTCAGCCACAACAGGGTACTGTCCCCAACATGCTGACATAAAGCGGCCACTCAGAGCACAAGCCACAGAGCAGGGCTGCAGCCCGACAGTGAGTCTCAGAGCTGTGCCTGGCCCCCTCCACTCAGCAGAGGCAGGCCTGGCAGAGACCTCGGTGGCAGTCACGCCCGGGGGGGCCCGGGGGGGCCCAACACAGTCTGTCCGCCACCGGGCCACAGCTTCCAAACAAGCAGGGGCCCGACACAGGGCAGGCCTCCACGAGCACCTGGGGACTGAGTGGACGAGAGAAAGACACGGATTGGCTCTTCTTCCAGAGACCCAGGGGCAGCAAGGTGTCACCAGAGCCACCTGCCTGGGGACTGGACCCTGTGCCTGCTCTGCTTGGCCAGGCCTGAGCTGCAGCACTGACGATCCAGGAGAGAAAACGCTCAGCCAAGGGTCACGTGCAAACACCCGCGATCTCCGGCCCAAGTGGAAGGCCTGTCTCCAGAGGGAGCAGCCCGTGGGGGCCGCGGCAGGCTCTGAAGAGTGTGGGGGCCCCTCCTGTCCCACTCAAACGCCCTGAGGAAGTGCTCTTACCTGGCGTCTCACACACCAGGTAAGGGGGCAGAGCATGCCTCTGACATGGAACCAGGACCGCCTCGACGGCCCGCTGCCCACGGAGCCACCAGCCCCGCCC
>NW_011489260.1:7601-10849 GCF_000754665.1 Bison bison bison | reverse complement strand
TTCTCTGGGCCCACGACCTCCGTCAGCCTGGATGAGTCTCAGTGCTTCCTGGCACTCGCCCCACGGTAGTGTCCGCTTTACTCTCTGTTGACTTCTGACCAGAGAACTTGCCCGGCACAGGATGGCTGCCTGTAGGTACCCTCGGTGGGGGGGTCCCTGCTGCCCAGCCCAGGGCACCCTGTGAACCCCACCTGGGCTGAGCTGGGAGGGCCTCTGCACACCCCCAGGATGGCCCCCTGGAGTCGGGGTAGGGCTCGGGGGGGGGGGCACTGCCTCCCGCCCCCTGACCTCCTCCAAGTGCCACATACCCTTCAGGGCAGGGTCGGGGGCTGTGGGGACCCTAGTCCCACTGCCCTCAGAGGACACCCCTGCTCTGACTCAAGGCTGTGTCCCCCCCAAACTCCCATGTTGAAGCCCTAGCCCCAGTGTGACACTGTTTGGAGACGGGGCGTTTGGGGGGTGATGAGGGTGAGATGGGGCTTCCCTGGCGGCTCAGACAGTAAAGCCTGAAATGCGGGAGACCTGGGTCGATCCCTGGGTCGGGAAGATCCCCTGGAGGAGGGTGCAGCGACCCACTCCAGTGTTCTTGCCTGGAGCATCTCGAGGACAGAGGAGCCTGGTGGGCTACAGCCATGGGGTCGGAGTCAGCCACGACTGAGGCGACCTAGCACACACGCACGCACGAGAGTGAGGCGAGGTCATCAGGGCAGGCCCGTGACAGGATTAGTGTCCTTGTGAGGCCTGAGCTCCTGTCTCCCTCACAGGCGAGGACACAGCAGGCAGGCGGCTGTGTGCCACAGGAGGAGGGGTGGCCCTGGCCGGCTCCCTGACCTCAGACGTCCAGCTCCAGACCGAACAGTAAACATCTGTGTGAGCCGCCCTGCATGCAGCGTTTGCTTGCAGCAGCCCGGGCCACCCAGCACCCTGGTAAGGCAGGTCGGGGGAGGCTGGGTGGGGCGAGGGGGCCGCCTGCCCCCAAGAAGGGCAGGTGAGGGGACTGTGGCTCCCCATCCTCACGACGACGAGTGTCACTTTGGAGAAGCGCGTTAGAGCCTTCAAAGTCACAGCCCAAACCTCGTCAACCCTCTGAGATTACTTAAGATTTACGGCACAGACACAAAAATAAAATAAAAGAGAGCAGCACGGCGGGCGGCAGGCCCGGTGACAGCACCATTTGTAGTCGGGCCAGCGCGGCCTGCAGACGCGGCTGCTTAAGCACAGCGGCTTCTGTTTATTCCGCGCTTTCCCATCAGATGAATTCGGAGAGAAAACAAGTGACAGGCCGTTTGGGGACATGAGTCACAGCCGAGCTTCAGTTCAGACTCATGAACTTGCTGGAAGCCAGCGAGGGCATGGCAAATCCACAAATCTTAGAATAAAAAAATTAAGCCCTCTCTCAGCGTGAGCCTCAGCTCCAGGGCGCACTCCGTGAGCCCCTCTGGAGCGAGCACCAGCCTGGGCCCGCGGGGCCTGTCGCCATGGCCCCCACAGCCAGGTGGCCCCCAAGTGGGGCGTCTGCCGGCCTAGACAGCAGCACGGAACAGCGCCGAGGGTAACTCGGGCCGGCGTTGTTCCCAGGAGGGGCAGACGCCACTGTGTCCCGCCTGCTTGGGCCTCCGCACACTCTCCTGACCAGGGCAGCCAGGGGCTTTCTATGGGATGACGGACACATGTCTAGGGAGCCTGGTGGGCGGTGTCCGGGTCGGGGGAGAGTGTGTCCAGGGGCTTCCCACCTTCCATCTGCCCCAACGGGATGAGGGCTGACCGGCAGACGGACCTGATGGGCTAACGGCCCTACTTCCAGCGGACTTTCCTCTCGGGTGTTTCTGGAGTCAGAGCCTCACCACAGCAGCACCAGAACCTCCTCCACCTCCAGAGCACACAACAGGGCTGGGCAGGGACCCCAGCCTCCTGCTGCGAATGTGGGCTACCAAGTGGGCCTCAGCCCCCAGCACGTGAGGCCAAAACTGACCGAAGGCTCAGAGTAGGCAGGTTTCCATCTAAATCAGGGGGCAAAACACAAAGCCACCTCGTGAGGCAGACATGCGCCCTGGCGCACGGGACAGCGCTAACAGTGTGGCCACGCCGGCACGTGGGTCAGGCCACAGTGAGGCTCACGGGCCTCTGGGGGGCAGAAGCCAAGGATCCCGCCATCTCTGTCACTTCCCGGACACCAGAAGCCAGGCCTGGGGACACCCATCCTGCTGGCTCCCGCAGGGCAGGGGTCGGGCAGAGGGGCTGCTGCCCCCCAAGGATGAGCGGGTGGGGTGAGAGCAGGCTGCAGCGTTTGGAGGCCATGTGCCCTCCTGAGACCTCAGGACGGCAGGGCCTGCCAGCCAGCCCACCACTGGTGTCCTCTCTCCCTGGGGCACCAATCAGGAGCCCAAGAAAAGCCCTTGGTCCCTGGGCTCAGCCTGGCACCTGGTGGACAGCCATGCTTTGTGGTCACTCAGCAGCCAGGAGCCCATCCTGGCCTCAGCCCAGTCGCCAGCACAACTCTTCCTTCCGCCAGGGAGAGCTGGGGAAGCTGCCGCTGCGGGACAGAGGTCAGGGTCAAGGCCAGCGGGCCCTGGGGCCTCTACACCGCCTGCCGGCCACACAGAGGCAGCCCCAACGCTGAGGGACAGAAGGAGCAGCGTGGGCAGGCATCAAGGTAGCCGCCGGCTCCGGGGACAGGCTCATCCTGCTGCCTTGACAAGCTGAGCCGGGCGTGAGCAGCTGACATCGGGCCGGGCAGTGGCAGGCCGCAACTCTGCCGAGGAGGAGGCCCCGCCAGGGCACAGGTGACCTTGGGCACAAGAACCCACCCACTGGCAGCCACACTTCCCGGGCCTCCCGGCCACTCAGCTCCCCCACCCCCAGGCCACATTCGGGGGCCTCCCAGGCACCTGGCGAGGGTCAGACAGGCCTTCAGGGAGGCAGCCCCCGAGCAGGCTCCACACCGGCCCTCAGCTAACACGTGTCTTGGCCGCACCTCCGCACTGGGCTGCTGAGAGCTAGAGCAGCTGCAGCCACCGAGCATGGCCAGGGCTGCGGGGCCGGCAACGCAGGCACCTGGCAGGGCTCCTGGGTGGCGACTCAGCCTCCACACCAGGCCCCCAGCCTCCCCACCGGGCCTGGACCACTGTCACAGGGACACGGAGCTTGAGGCAGGCAGCGGCCGAGAGGAGCTGGCGGCCAGGCTGGGTGGGCCTGTCCCAGCAGCCTTGCTGTGCACCCAACCCAAGTGTGGACGCCACCACCTGCCC
>NW_011489260.1:3386-7455 GCF_000754665.1 Bison bison bison | reverse complement strand
GCCTTGGGGGCGCACCTAGCCACCTCCCCCCTCAGGACCTCTGCCCCTTAAGCCTGGCGCTCATTTCTGATCAGTGACCTCATCACAGCCTGGCACACTCAGCACTCAGTACTGGCCCAGCTGGATCCACACCTGGGCTCCCGTGGCCCCAGGAGCCAGGAGGAGAGGCCCGTTGGCGCCTCCTGACAAAGGTCACGCAGCCTCAGCAGAGGCGGGGCCAGGCCTGGGCTGCCGAGGCAGCCGGACGCCGACTGCAGGAGGGGGAGGCAGGAGCAGGAATCAATAAATCTGAACCTCATTCATGATGATCTGGGGCTCTTATTAAGTAAATTAATTTAAGTTAATTTAGCTCGATCATGACTCCCGATCACAGTGATTTAGTGAGGGGGAAATTGCATTAGGAAAGGCCATGCTCACCAGATAGGAGAACGGAAGAAAATTAGACCCACTTAGCACTGTGAATTAATATGGAAATAGCAGGTGTAAATTTAACCTTATCGAGAGAGTGAAAATTATCTTCATAAATTTGTAGAAATAGCCCCCAAGATGCTTATAAATCTATTTAAAACAAAAATATTACAAAAAGTGCAGTAAAATTAATTTAAAATATACTTCCAGCTATCGCCTCCAGAAAAGTCAGCAGCAGGGCCAAGTTTCGTGTGGCCTAGCGGGAGGGAGGAGGGTGGTGGGCACTGCTGACCGCCTGGGCAGGCTGACCTCTTGGCACACCTACCCCGGGCCAGGAGGTCCTCAGCTCCTCTCCCACGGCCGCTCAGCTTGCACACGCCCTCAGCCAGAGGCCGCCCGGAGCCAGGCCATAGCCCTCGAGAGCAGGAGGCCCCTGGGGCTGGCAGGTGGAGCGGGCTGCAGCCTCGCCTCCCGCCCCTGACGATCGCCATAGGACAGAGAGCTGGCCCAGCCTCTCTCACTAGAAGCTTCTCCCTGAGGGACACCCAGTGTGGTGTGGCCTCAACGGTCCGGGCTGTAGCTGCTCCCAGAGCAGCTCCAGCAGCTTGCTGATAACAGGACAGGGAGCGTGAGTCTGCACAAGTGTGTGGCACACACGGGTTGGCTACATGACTTGTGCAGAAATTGCTGGGTAAAAAAATTAGCGCATTCCCCTGTCAACAACTACAGACCAAGCACTTGAGGCGGTGCGCTCCGGCCCTGAGGCCCTCTGGCCTGCCCCGCCCTCTGGAGCCCACCAGGCGCAGGCCTCTTACCTGGACAGGGAGAGCCGCCGCGCCCGCCAGGAGGGCAGGGCTGGGGGGCCGGGGGTGGTGCTAAGAGGCGAGGTCGGAGTCTTCTTGATGATGCGGTAGCGCGTCCTGATCACTTTGCTGGTGGGAGGGGGCCGCTGGCCATGCAGGCTGGAGGCTGCAGGGAGACCCAGACACAGGGGTCAGGGGAGGCGGGGGAGCTGCCCACTGCTCCATCAGCCCTGCCCACATCCGCCCCGCTCTGGGGAGCCCAGCAGCTCCTGCAGCCAGAGCCGGCGGCAGGGCAGGCCCAACTCCCGTGGGCACTGAGGAGGGGCTGCAGGTGGGCCACGGAGGCTGGGGTACAAGGCACTCACCTCCCTCTCTGGCCACCCTCACCCGCCCCCTGCATCCACGCAGATTTATGTCCTTAATCACTTCCGTTTCTATAACATTTTGCAGAGTGATATACACCATAGCTTTCCTCCTTGCTGAAGGTTTCATGCAATTAACAAGGATCTGTTTTGCCCCAGTTCCCTCAACTTGATAGCCAGCAATTTCTCCATGGCTTCAAGTAACGCATCTAATTGCCCGCCTTTCGTTAACGCATAGCTCTAACTGCCCAGATAATTAAAGCTAACACAGCGCTCCCGCCCCTCGTGGCCCAGCTAGCACCCAGGCCCTCAGGCCAGGCTGCTCAGGCCCAGGCTCCCAAGGGCGCCTCTCCTGGGGCCCACTTCCACATGCCTGCCCGCAGCCCAGGGCTCTGCCTAGAAGGGGGCCACAACCACCACCCCTGCAGCGGGCAGCTTCTGGGCAGCACAGCCAGGGGGGATGGACACACGGGGGGTGGCCAGGAAAATGCACTGGTCTCACCACCAGAAATCCGGCACAAGGAAGGGCAAGGATCAGCTACCCCTCAGCTGAAGGCTGCCTGGGCCCGGCATGGCCCAGGAGAGGGGGCGGCCCCACAGGGCCCCACGTGCCTTGCTGCTTTACGCCAGTCCCGGCGGTGCCCAGCCACCCCACTGTCCAGCGGCACAAACCAGTGCGTCCTGACCCGAACCTGCTCCCCTGGGCCAAGGACACATCTTCCCAGCACCTGCAAACCCCACAGGAAGCAGTTACTGCTCTGAAAATGGTGACGGTAAGACTACCTAAAAACCATCTCTCAGAACTGGGAACACAACAGCCCACCAAGCCACAGCCAGGCCCTCCCCTGTCAGCAATCAGCACCTCGGCCTGGACCTCCTCTCCAGGCCCACCCGGCCCGGCAGGTGGTGGGGTGAGGGCTTGCCCGGGGGCAGTCAGGACCAGCCCACCCAGCGAAGTGACCGCACCTGCACGGCCACTGTGCCTCCCTGTCCAGATGCTGGAAGGGCCCCGCCTTCCCACGTGAGACAGCCAGGACGCGGCTCGGACGGATTCCAGGCCCTCCTAGCAGCCTCCACAACAGAGGAAAGTGCAGGTTCCAAGCACCCAGCCGGGTCAGGTTAGGTGTGGGCCCCAAGGCCCAGGGAATACTGAGAGCGGGGGACGCCTCTGCTCCCCGGACTGATGGCAGGGACCCACAACCACTGCCCACCAAGGGGGTCCACAGAAGTCGGGGCAAGGCTGGGCCAGCACCCCACCCCACCTGTCTCCATCTGTCTGTCTCCTCGCAAGGGCAGAAGCTCAGGAGGGGTCACAAGAGAACGAGGGGAGCTCAGCAAAAGTACAGGCTCACCTGGGGGCCCGGTCCTGGAAAGTGACCGAGCGGGCGGGTCTGCAGCCTCGGGCAGCCCCACACCACACACAGCCCAGCATAACCTGGGCATCAATAAATAAATGTTTGTTGAATTGAATCTTCAAGGTCTTACAAGCAAGGAGAGACCAACGAAAATCAATAATAGCTTGTTCCAACTATGAGCTCAGGAACATGAGAATTCCTCTAAGTTATCACCAAGCCCCACGCTGACCTCATGGCCTCCAAACCCACCCCAGCTCCCTGCTTACAGAGACTCTGCACCTGGACAGACCCCTGCCTGTTCCCTCCAGCGGGGCCGCCCACTCTCTGCCCCATTCTGACCCCCACAGCAGCCACCACCCACCAGCCGGGGCTGTGACACACACCGCAGAACCCAGGGGTGCCCTGCTCTGTGGCCTGGGGCATGGCTGTGTGGGGTGGGAAGGGGCACTGGGCAGTGAGCAGGCCCCCGCCCCAGCCTGGCTGCTTCCATCCCACGCTCCGCCCCCTCACCCAGATGCACGCCCCCTTCTCCCATCCCCTCCCTGCTCCACCAGGCGCCACCTCCTTCAGGAAGCCCCCAGTCCCCAAAGCCCAAGGGACTGGACTCCACATTCTGCAAAGTGCCTCTTGAGACACAGCCTCTGGGCCTGGCCCTAACTACCCCCTACAAAGAGCACTGATATTCACATCTCTTCACAATGCAGCCCTACTGTGAGAGCAACTTCATCATCAATTTACTGCATTTTCCTTATTGGTGCCCCGTTACCACTTCCAAAAATACACAAACTAATAAAGTAGACCCTCCCTCTTAGACTCATTGTCACTCTCCAGACATCTCCCCTGTCACACCTCCGCCCTCCAGATCTAAGAGGCAGGGGGAGAGTGAGCACAGAGCACGGCCTGGCCCTGCAGACCCTTCCGCTCTCCCATGGGCAGCACAGGACCCCCACAGTGTGCTGCGGCCCCCTGCCTGGCCTTGAAGATCCCCCTGCTCTTCCATAGGCAGCATGCCCCGTCCCCACAGTGTGCTGTGGCCCCTGGCCTGGCCCTGCAGATCCTCCTGCTCTTCCATGGCAGCACAGGACCCCCACAGTGTGCTGCGGCCCCCTGCCTGGCCTTGAAGATCCCCCTGCTCTTCCAT
>NW_011489260.1:0-1398 GCF_000754665.1 Bison bison bison | reverse complement strand
GCCGGGCGGCCAGCCGGGGGATTCGCCAGAACCAGACGCACGAGGCGCCTGGGCAGGGCACAGCCTGAGGACCGAGAACTCCATTCGCCTGTCAGGCACCCCAGAAACCAAGCTCTGCTCCTGAAGGGGGTCCCAGGCCCCACCAGCGAACAGAGTGGGTGGGGTCAGTCGAGCGCCTGGCCTCCCAGGGTCTTGCAGCGTGGCCGCTGGGAAGCGAGCGGGCGGGCTGTGGGGTGAGCCTCCTGCCAGCCTGGGTGTCCCGTGCCAAGTCCTGTGACTCAAAGCCCCCCCGTCACCGAACCTGCTCTTCCTCAGCAGCTGCCCCGACACTTCCTCACACCCCCAACTCCGCGTTAAGACAGACGAGAGGCCACGTCACAGCTCAGGCTTTCAGGAGCCCCGGGAGCTGTCCTCCACTACCAGTAATGTGGGTCCCACTGGCTGGTCGCCTCACCAGCAGCCTGCACTGCACCCCGCTCCCCAAGGCTGCTCAAGGCCCCCACATCGGGGGATGTCTCCACCTGACTGGGGCCGCGGGCAGCAACAACCGAAGCAGCTTCCGAGCACCCAAACCCACTCCTCCTGGGTTCTGAGATCTGAAAGAAAGAGTTTTCAAGCCCACAGTTCCCAAGAGGGATCCCCCATGATGCCTCTTCCTAGGGTGCCCCCCAGACCACCCCCAGCCTCCACGAGAATAGGCCCCTCCAGCTAACTGCCTGCTTAGGAATCACAAGGCAGGGAGCTCAGGGAGTGCGCCCACAATGACACCGCTGGCCAGGGGGCTCTAGACAGAGGGGATGGCATGGCCATGGCCCCTGGGACAGTGGGAAGCAGGGAGGGCTGCAGGCAGGCAGAGAGTTGGGCCCGCCCTGTGCTGCCTCAAGGCTGGTGGAAGGCTCACACCTAGTCAGCAGAAAAGAGGCCGCCAGACTGCCAACGACGGGCCTGTCGTCTCTGTACACCACCTTGTCTGAACATCAGCCTGTCTGAGCTGTTCTGTTGGTGACGCCTATGGTCCTGGAGACGGTGAAACCACAACAGCATCAGGAGGACTGAGGAGGGGCGCACAGTCCCCAAGGGCCACCAGGAGAAGCTCCACCGCCTGCAGGAAGCAGGGGGACGGCTGCGTGCCCAGAAGTGCTCCCAGAGGGGTGCTCCCAGCAGATGCCAGGGGCAGGGCAGCTCCCACACTGGCCCCACGCACCCTGCGGAAGGGCTGGGACCTAAAGCAGAGCTGGCGAGATGCTGCATGCAGAGGCGGATGGAAGCAGGCGTCATGGCAGGAGGCTGGGCCCCTCACCCCGCCCAGACAGCAGTTCTCAGGGGAAGACCCAGGGAAGGCTGGCCCTGGCCAGCTCAGGGGGTGCCTTGTCAAGAGAAGTGCGGACCCTCTTCCCT
>NW_011489259.1:14486-15286 GCF_000754665.1 Bison bison bison | reverse complement strand
AACTGGCAAAGAGAGTACACTGCTTGACTGATAATCACAGAACTTAAATAGAATCTCTGGAAACCAAAGGCTAGATCTGCCATGATAATGAAGAGACAGCTGAGAAATGTAATGATGATTATGATTAAGTGGTATAATTAAGAATGACTACAGCACTGTTGAATGGAAGACATGGAGAATTGATTTGACATTCTGTTGATAGTGTTAGAATTATTGTATGAATTAACTGTAGATTATTATATTGGGTTGAATAGTATCCCCCCCAAATTCATGTTTACTTTGAAACTGTGACTGTGACCTTTCTGTAGGTAGGATCTTTCCAGATGTAATCAAGTTAAGATGAAGTCCTACTGGAATAGGGTAGCCCCTAATCCAATGACAGGTACTCATAAATTTGGACATATACACAAAGGTAAGATAGCCATGTGATTGTGGAGGCAGAGACTTGAACAATGCTACCATAAGCCAAGGATTGCCACGGATTGCCAGCAACCACCAGAAGCTAAAAGAGGCAAGGAAGTATTCTCCCCTAGAGACTTTGAAGGGAACATGACCATGTTGACACTTTCATTTTGTACGTCTAGTCTCTCGAACTATGAGTGAATAAATTGGTTTTTTTATGCCTCCCAACCTGTGGTACTTTGTTATGGCAGCCCTTGTGGCGGTAGTGGTTTAGTCACTCAGTCATGTCCAACTCTTGCGACCCCATGGTCTGTAGGGGCCAGGCTTGCTCTTATGTTCCCTGAATTCTCGATACAATGTGATGATGCACATTAAAGTGCTAGATTAATATAGCTTTA
>NW_011489259.1:9449-11321 GCF_000754665.1 Bison bison bison | reverse complement strand
AGAAAGCTAATGCAGTCCCAAGCTACAATAGAACTGCAGCATCTGGATGGAGTGAGATGATAGGTCCATATCTCATAGTTCTTTGTGTTTAACAGACCACCTCAGGAGAATTTTGCTAAATTCTGAACTCTACCTTTTAAGTGAATCTTTCCTTTTCATTCTACACCTTAAGATATCAGTTTTAATTCACCTGGAAATCATTGATTCCCAAATTTGTATCTCCAGCCAGAACCTTTCTCTGGTTCTCATATCTACATTTGTTTATTTCCAACTGCTTACCAGATATCTCTAGTTGGATGTATTCTTGGCATCTCAAATTCAAGACCCCATTGTTGCAGTGGTAAATGGGATTATTTCTTAATTTCTCTTTCCAATCTTTTGTTGTTAGTGTACAGGAATATAAGAGATTTCTGTGGATTTGTATCCTGTTGTTGTTTAATTGCTAAGTCATGTCTAATCCATGGACTACAGCCCACAGGCTTCTCGGTCCATGGGATTTCCCAGGTAAGAATACTGGAGTGGGTTGCCGTTTCCTTCTCCAGGAGATCTTCCTGACTCAGGGATCAAACCCACATCTCCTGCATTGCAGGTGGATTCTTTACCACTTAGCAACCTGGGAAACTCATTTGTATCCTACAACTTAACTAAATTCCTTGGCTAGCACTAGTAGTTTCCTGGTGGCGTCCTTAGGATTTTCTGTGTATAGTATCAGGTCATCTGCAAACAGTGACAGTTTTACTACTTCTCCTGGCCCAACTGCTACTTTTGTCACTACATGTTCACATCCTTCCAATCATTAATTTTTGAGCCAGGCTTCTGTGACTTGGCGAAGGCCTGTAAGACTACAGTTTTCTACAAACAAGAGGCAAGTGAAGGACATGGGGGTGGGGTGCTTGTCCCCAGAAGGCCCCATAGGGTTCTGCTCAGCTTCATTGAGTTCTTTATATATTCTAGATAAAGTCCCTTATCAGATATATGATTTGAAAATATTTTGCTCTATTATGTCTTTTTGTCTTCTTGATACTGTCCTTTGAAGCACAAAAGGACATTTTAATGTTGATGAAGTCCAATTTATCTATTTTTTCTTTTGATGCTTGATGCTTTCTTTTGTGATTTTGGTGTCATATCTAAAAAATCCTTGCCAAATTCGAGGTCATCACATTTTACCCCTATGTTTTCTTCTAATCATTTTATAGTTTTGCCTCTTACATTTATGCCATTGATCCATAGTGTATTAATTTTCATATACAGTGTGAAGTAAGGGTATAGTTTCCTTATTTTGCATGTGGCTATCTGGTTGTCCCAGCACCATTTGTTAAAATGACTATTGCATGGTCTTGCCACTCTTGTTGAAATTAAGTTGACCAGAGATGCATGGGTTTATTCTTGGCCTCTCAACACTATTCCATTGATCTATATATCCTTTTTCTGTACCACACTTTATTATATTTGTTTTCATTAAGTTTCAGAATTATAAAGTGTTTCTCATACTTTGTTTTTCCAAGATCATTGGACTATTCTGGGTCCCTTGCAATTTCATATGAATTTCAAAGTCAGCTTGCAATTTCTACAAGATATAAGCTGAGGTTTCTGATGGGAGTTGCTTTGAATCAGCAGATAAATTCTGTGAGTATTGCCATCTTAACAATGTTAAGTCTTCCAGTCATGGAACATTTTCTTAGTTACTGAGTTGTTCTCTAATTTCTATCAGCAATGCTCCATAGTCTTCAGAGTATATCTATTTCACTTCTTTTGTTGAATTTATTCCTAAGGATTTGATTCTTTTTGATGCCATTATAAATGGAAGTGTTATCTTAATTTCATTTTTAGACTGTTCATTAAAAGTGCATAGAAATACAATTGATTTGTGTA
>NW_011489259.1:4466-5975 GCF_000754665.1 Bison bison bison | reverse complement strand
CCCAGGGATTGAACCCGGGTCTCCTGCACTGCAGGCAGATTCTTTACCGACTGAGCTACAAGGGAAGCCCCTTACCCCTTGTAAGTATGTGATATACATACTTACGCTAAAAAAAAAAAAATGTCACTGTTTATCTGAAATTTAAACTTTGCTGATTATCCTAAGTTTTATCTGGTAGCAATATCAGTGATATCATCTACAAAATATTCAACTGCTATAATTGATGGTAATTTAGCAAGTGGCTTTCTAATATTGTGTCACAGGAAATGTCATAATTTCAGGTATTGCTGTGTAAGGAAAAGCTTCCATTTTCGGCTCATATACTAAAGGAAAGTGACCTTTACTCACTATAAAAGGAGTTTATAATTATTTAGACTCACCACCACTACAGTGGCAGAAGAACATTCAGCGTGTAGAAACTAAACACAGAACTGTACCATCATGTAGCCATAGGCATCTCTTTGGGGCATATGTAGAAGCAAAGCTTCCCTTAGAAAGAAGTCTATGAAAAACTCATAACTAAATACGTGTAGTTTGAACAAGTCTATACCCAAAAGCAAGAGCTGGTAATAAAAGCTTTGAAGTAAGAAATGGATGGCCCAGTGTGTACCAGATGGCATGAGACAACTCATATACAAAAGGTAATCTCTCCAATATAAAGAAAACTGCCCAATGAATAAGAAAAAACGAACAGGAAAGTAGACAAAGGATATGAACAGATAGTTTGTGGGAAAAAATAAGTGCATGTAGTACTTATTTACATTGAATTTAATCATATTTACTCATAAGAGACCTGTGAATTAGATATTGAGATGGCATTATCACCTTTTGGATTGAAATAAAGCTAAAAGCTAGTGAGGCTATGGCATGGGGAAATATCCACTCTCACATATTACTGTTGGGAGTGCAAAATGCACAATCTATATGGAGTCAAATGGTGATGTCACAATATTCAAATGCATTCAGTGTTAGTCTACAGATTGACTCTCACAATGCACAAAGTGAAATACATATTGGTAAGTGTATCTGCTTACTAATTTCAGCATTGTTTATAATATCAAAAGCAAGGTAAATATCTACCATCAGGGACAGACTAGATTATGGTATATCCACATATATACTAAATTACAGTATATCCATACAATGGACTGTTAGGTACATGTAAAAACAAATAAATGGTGAAGCTATTTACAATAAAGATTTCCAAGATAATTAAATGAAGAAAAATGAGGTGCAGAAAATTGTGTTCAATGTGCTTCCATCTTAATAAAAAGAGAGCAATAAGAATCAATATTGCTGTGCCTAAAAACCACCAGACAGCTACACAGGAAACTAAAAGGAGCATTTCCTTGTTTTGAAGTGGGATTGATTGGAAATTGGGTAGAGATGAAAAAAGATAGGAGAGGGAGACTTCACTTTATACCCTTTTACGTCATGTGAGTGATTATTTTTTAAAATGTTGAAGAATTCTGTGATCATTATCTATGGCTCAGAAATACATTTTTTGGT
>NW_011489259.1:217-1063 GCF_000754665.1 Bison bison bison | reverse complement strand
AGAATCCCTGGGGATGATTTTGGCTGCATTCTCGTTGATTCAGTTTGCAATTGTTGCTAGATAGTTCCTGTCCACCCAACAGGGAGTTCGACTGATTTGCAGGGATATTAGGCATGGCTTGAAAACATTTCTAGTGAATTTGATTACTCAGTTTGGGAAGTAGTACTGCAAACTCTGAACTATTTGGGTCAGGATATAGCATCCTATTGGGAAAATCAACAGTGGCATAAATGGTTCCATTGTTCTTCTGAGTGACTTCAGGTTGCTAAGAGACTCAGTTCTGTGTTCCTGTCCTGCTGTTCCTTCCCAGTCTATTGCTAGTCAATGCGGGAGATACTGTGTTACTGTAGCAGCTCAGTCTATTGCTAGAGCCAGATTATTTATCAGCAAAGGAGTGGAGAAGGGTGAGTAAAGAAAATAAAACCAGAAATAAGGGCAAGAAATTAGGTGTCAAACCTATGGTTTTTCCAGTAGTCATGTACAGATGTGAGAGCTGGACCATAAAGATGACTGAGGGCTGAAGAATTGATGCTTTCAAATTGTGGTGCTAAAGAAGACTCTCGAGAGTTCCTTGGACAACAGGGAGATCAAACCAGTCAGTCCTAAAGGAAATCAACACTGAATATTTCATTGGAAGAACTGATATGGAAGCTGAAGCTCCAATATTTTGGCCACCTGATGCAAAGAATCGACTCATTTGCAAAGACCCTGATCCTGGGAAGGATTGAGGGCAGGAGGAGAAGGGGGTGAGAGGGGATGAGGTGGTTGGATGGAATCACTGACTCAATGGACATGAATTTGAGCAAACTCCAGGAACAGATGGAGGACAGAGGAGTCCATAGGGTC
>NW_011489259.1:0-117 GCF_000754665.1 Bison bison bison | reverse complement strand
ACTTATTAACTGAACAACAATGAAATTAGGTATATATATAGTCAGATGTGCAGATGACACCACCCTTACAGCAGAAAGTGAAGAGGAACTAAAAAGCCTCTTGATGAAAATGAAAGA
>NW_011489258.1:24116-24280 GCF_000754665.1 Bison bison bison | reverse complement strand
ATGGAGAAATATACCATGTTCATGGATTGGAAGAATCAATATAGTGAAAATGAGTATACTACCCAAAGCAATTTATAAATTCAATGCAATCCCTGTCAAGCTACCAACGGTATTCTTCACAGAGCTAGAACAAATAATCTCACAATTTGTATGGAAATACAAAA
>NW_011489258.1:23377-24016 GCF_000754665.1 Bison bison bison | reverse complement strand
ATGACCAACCTAGACAGCATATTCAAAAGCAGAGATATTACTTTGCCAGTAAAGGTCCGTCTAGTCAAGGCTATGGGAGAAGGCAATGGCACCCACTCCAGTACTTTTGCCTGGAAAACCCCATGGATGGAGGGGCCTGGTAAGCTGCAATACATGGGGTCCTTAGGAGTCAGACACGACTGAGCGACTTCACTTTCACTTTTCACTTTCATGCATTGGAGAAGGAAATGGCAACCCACTCCAGTGTTCTTGCCTGGAGAATCCCAGGAACGGAGGAGCCTGGTGGGCTGCCGTCTATGGGGTCGTACAGAGTTGGACACGACTGAAACGACTTAGCAGCAGCAGCAGCAGTCAAAGGTATGGTTTTTCCAGTGGTCATGTATGGATGTGAGAGTTGGACTATAAAGAAAGCTGAGGGCCAAAGAATTGATGCTTTTGAACTGTGGTGTTGGAGAAGACTCTTGAGAGTCCCATGGACTGCAAGGTGATCCAACCAGTCCATTCTAAAGGAGATAGAAAGCCTTTGACAAAATTCAACATCCATTTATGATAAAAACTCTCCAGAGAGCAGGAATAGAAGGAACATACCTCAACATAATAAAAGCTATATATGACAAACCCACAGCAAACATTATCCTC
>NW_011489258.1:10356-22241 GCF_000754665.1 Bison bison bison | reverse complement strand
CTCAGCCATTAAAAAGAATATATTTGAATCAGTTCAAATGAGGTGGATGAAACTGAAGCCTATTATACAGGGTGAAGTAATCCAGAAAAAAAAAAAAAAACAACACCAATACAGTATACTAATGCATATATATGGAATTTAGAAAGATGGTAACAATAACCCTGTATACGAGACAGCAAAAGAGACACTGATGTATAGAACAGTCTTTTGGACTCTGTGGGAGACGGAGAGGTAGGGATTATTTGGGAGAATGGCATTGAAGTACGTATAATATCATATATGAAACGAGTTGCCAGTCCAGGTTCGATGGACGATACTGGATGCTTGGGGCTGGTGCACTGGGACGAGCCAGAGGGATGGTATGGGGAGGGAGGAGGGAGGAGGGTTCAGGATGGGGAACACATGTATACCTGGGGCGGATTCATTTTGATATTTGGCAAAACCAATACAATATTTTAAAGTTTGAAAATAAAATAAAATTAAAAAAAAATAAAGGAGATTGGTCTTGGATGTTCTTAGGAAGGAATGGTGCTAAAGCTGAAACTCCAGTACTTAGGCCACCTCATGCGAAGAGTTGACTCATTGGAAAAGACTTGGATGCTGGGAGGGATTGGGGGCTGGAGGAGAAGGGGACGACAGAGGATGAGATGGCTGGATGGCTTCACCGACTCGATGGATGTGAGTTTGAGTGAACTCCGAGAGTTGGTGATGTACAGGGAGGCCGGGTGTGCTGCGATTCATGGGGTCGCAAAGAGTAAGACAAGACTGAGTGACTGAACTGAACTGAACTCGCAATTGTGACACTTCCTTCATTTCTTTCTTCTTTCTTTATCGTTGTTGTTAATTGAAAAATAGCATCCTTTAGAGAATCCTGGTTCATTTTTTTCCCTTAAGATTGCAAGTCTAGTGCTCTGGACTATATGGAGGACAGTTATTAGTGACAGCCCCTTCCCTTTATCATAAACTATTTCTCTTACTGGTGCTCAATTTGGAAGTTCAAGTGCCCAGTGAACCAGTCATTGAAAAAGGACTGTTCAACATTACAGGTGGCCAAGACCTGCAAAGAAAAAGCTTACATTAGATGTAAATCAACCCATGTCAACAAGAGATTGTTACTCTTTTATTTATCTATCATTCAACAAGTACTGACTGAGTACATATTTTGTGTAACAAACCATGAGGGATAAAAATAAATCCCAGGTCTCAGGGAACTTACAATTATGAAGTAAATAAGACATTTTGCTAAAAAGTATAGATAAGGCAATAGATATGAAGAAGTAAATAGGATTTGAGAGGACTAAGTCACTATCAGCCCTCAACATCAAAAGACTAAGGTGTCATGAGTAAGGACTTTGGCAGATGGAAGCGGGATTGTAGGACTCTGGTAGAAATTATAGGAGTTTGAATATTATTACCACAGAATAGATGTAAAGAACTTCTAAATGGGGAATAAAGCATGCAAGGGCTTTAATCAAGGGTTTTGTGCATAGAAATACATTTATTAATATATACAAGTAGCTTCCCTTTTAATCTAATGTATTTTATTTTGTACAAAGACAGACTGAGAAGAAGTTCATAGGATTCTCCAGACTACTTAGAATGCTTATGAATGTGATTTTATTCAGTGCCTTTCTGAGATTTAATTCTTGTTAGGGTTGTTGGCATTTTGAATGTTATTTTTGCAGTTGCTCTATGTCAGGGTTCCTCGAAGTGTGCTTTAGAGCATCTTGGGGTTCCCTAGGACACTTTCAGAGGATCTTCAAGGTCAAAATGATTCCCATAATACTTCTGAGGCAGTATTTGGCTTTTTCATTCTCATTCATGCATGCTTATAGCATGGGTTTTTCCAGGGGCTACTAAGCATGGGATGATTTCATCACTCTGATGTTAACCTTTATTGGATTTATCTTATTATTTTAAAATTAATTCATAGATATTTTAAAACTGTCAGTTTCAATTTCAAATACAGTATCAGTAGATATAACCTCCACAAACGAAAGCTCTTTGATGTTCTCGATAAGTTTTGAGTGGTTTCTTGACCAAAAAGAAAGAATGGTTTCTTGACCAAAAAGATTGAGAACCACTACTGTGTGGAATGTCCACTGAATTTGGAAATGAGCATGGAAAAGGAAGCAGTATGATGACTGGATTCTCCAGTTAATCACGGCATAGCCAGTGTCAGGCTTAGGAGGCAGTGGTATTCTGTATGGGTCATGAATCTTTTAATCATTAACAGCACACTTGCCGAGAATGCTGAGTCTCCTCTCTGGGCCCCACTATCTATACAATGAAATGAGGGGGATTCCAGGGTTCTCCCTTCTGTTATTCTAGGAGTGTGAGATTCGTTGAAAGACTGTGTCATGTTGAAGCAGGTTTAGTAAACCTTGCCTGTAAAGTGCCGCACAGTAAATGTTTCAATTCTGCATCACAACTATGCAGTTCTGCTGTTTTAGAATGAAAGCTATCATAGAGAATATGTAATGTATGAGTGTGGCTGTGTTCCAGTAAAACTACAAAAACACAGACTGGGCTAGACTGGCCCCTGGACTGTAGTTAATTAAGCCTTAGCTAAGAGCAAAGCTTCTGAAATCAAACTGCCGAGGTTTAAAACCTGCTTCTAGAGAACTCCCACTGGTCCACTGGTTAAGAGTGTGTGCTGACACAGGTTTGATCCCTGGTAGGAGAACTGGGACACTGCATGCCACACAGTGTGGCCAAATAAATAAATAAAACCTATTTCTGCCACTTATTAGCTGTGTGATCTTGCACAAGTTGTGCAACTTCTTCATACCTCAATGTTATCATTTGTAAAGTGGGAATATTCTGAGCACATAGTTACATGAGATGTAGCAAAACAGTTGACAGTGCCTGACCCCTGGCAAGCCTCCAATAAACATAATTTGAGGTCAGCAGACGGTAATCAGGATGCTTTGGTGGATGCTTTCCCAGAACAGCATTATTACCTGAGAGCTGAACCAGTCCTGGTTCTCCTCTGTGCTCATTTTCATTGGTATGTGGCTCATCTGGGTAACATATGCAATCCAGAGACTTTCAAGAAGCCTTTAAGAGAATAAGAAGAAGATATGATCACTCCTTGGGGAGTTTCAGTTCCACTCACTGGGCTTGCATAACCACTGGCAGATCTGGCTGAGCAGTAGAGGAAATGGCAGTGACTCAAAGGTTCCAATCATGTGGTGGTTGTTTGTTTTTCATCTTTGCAGACCTTTTATATCTAAAGATGATATACTAAGTATTCAGTCACACTACCTGTCTTGCAGCCTACTGTACCAGAGCAGTGTCCCCAGTATTTTCTGTAGGCATTGGTACAAGGCTCAGAAGATACCTAGATAGCTGAAGGTCAGGCTTCCCTGGCGGCTCAGTGGTCAAGATTCCATCTGCCAATGCAGGAGATCTGGGTTTGATTCCTGGGTTGGGAAGATCCCCTGGACAAAGAAATGGCAACCAACTCCAGTATTCTTGCCTGTGAAATCCCCAGAGCAGAGCAGCCTGGCAGGCTACAATCCATGGGGTCACAAAA
The DNA here is from genome assembly GCF_000754665.1 of Bison bison bison. Classification (NCBI taxonomy): domain Eukaryota; kingdom Metazoa; phylum Chordata; class Mammalia; order Artiodactyla; family Bovidae; genus Bison; species Bison bison. The sequence continues at coordinate 18,703 of NW_011489258.1, read as the reverse complement.
GAGTCAGACATGATTTAGTGACTAAAGCAACAACAATTTAAGGATATGTGCAATGTGATTAACAGCTTGGCTGTTGTCATCAGACAGAACTGGGTACAAGTTTTGATTTGGCACTGCCACTGGCCCTTGCTCTTGAGTAAGTGATTTAATTTCTCTGAACTTTAGTTCTCTTATCAGAACAATGAAATTGATACTATCTACATTGCCTGGTTGTGCATTTTTGATTACATCAAATAGGATAATGCATGTAAAGCCTTTAGCAAATTGCCTGATGTGTAGTAGCTACTGTTATTGTTATGAATAGTAATGCAAATGAATGAGGAAGGAATAAATTGGGAAGTTGAAGAGGGTTATTCAGTTTAAAGTCATTTTGATTTGGGGAAAATCTCTAGTCATAAAATAACTTTTTAAAAAACTGGCCTCGTATTATCTTTGGTAAGAATTATGATGCCCAGCTGGATTACAGTTTGAAGGACTTGGTGATCAGGCAGAATACAGTTGACCTTTGAGAAACATGTAGGTCCACTTAAATGTGGATATTTTTAAGTAAACCCAGAGTACTACAAGATTAGTGGTTGCATGAATCCACAGTAGTGGAACCACATATATGGATAGATGACTATGGAGCTTGAATATCTTTGGGTTTTGGTAACTGAGGTGGGTCCAGGGACTAATCCTCCTCAGATGGTAAGGGACTGTTGCTACTGCTAAGTTGCTTCAGTCGTGTCCGACTCTGTGCGACCCCATAGATGGCAGCCCAACAGGCTCCTTTGTCCCCGGGATTCTCCAGGCAAGAACACTGGAGTGGGCTGCCATTTCCTTCTCCAATGCATGAAAGTGGAAAGTGAAAGTGAAGTCGCTTAGTCCTGTCCGACTCTTCACGATCCCAAGGACTGCAGCCCACCAGGCTCCTCCGTCCATGGGATTCTCCATGCAAGAGCACTGGAGTGGGGTGCCATTGCCTTCTGTAATTGGGAATTAATCACGTGAGAAAAAAGGCAAGATTGGGCAAATGCAGTTTCCAAGAAACTCATTCAACTATTTCAGCTGTTTTATCCCACATTTTCTTGGAACTGTCTCAGCTACAAGAATGCAGTCTGGTGTCATAATCTGCTAATCATTGCTAATCATAAATAGATCAAGTAAGAAAGGTAAGAGGAACATCCAGGTAATAAGAGTAGGAGACATTATTGTTTTCTTACTTGACTAAGTATATGAGCACCAGGGTTCCGAAGATTCCATAGAAAGGGCCAAATGTGATGAAATAGCGGATATAAAAGCTGCTGACCCAGGCAATGTCCTGTGGAAAGAAGTGCTTGAAAGTTAAGCTAGTGGAAATAAAACTGGCTAAATCTTATATCCTGATACTCAAGGAAGCTATGTCTGGAAAGGACCAAGCATTTACCTTTCCCCTTTCCTACCAGCCTGATCTAGCTCTAGAGAAACAATTGAGTTGCTCACCTCCCAGTACCCTCTGCAGTACATTGCTTTAATGGAATCCAGGTTCAAATATACTGGTACGAGAAGGGCGGCCCCAACTGAAACAAACAAACAAACAAACAAACAAACAAGAAGATGGTGAACAAATGAGCAGATATGATTCCTGTGGAAGCTAGTAGGAGTTGATCTCCTTAACATGCTACCCCTGGAATATTGCCCCTGAGAAGGATGCAAGGTGGAGATCCACAACCACATCCTGGGTGCTCCTGGGCTTTTAGAGTCTCTGAGGGTGAACCGGGACTTTGGTTCAAACTCCCTTAAGGAGACTAGGGAAGGTTTGAAGATCTGAGTCATTCCTGATGAAGGCATCCTGGCAGGGCTTCTGCTGTGAGCTTTCAAGTTTTCTCAAGGTCCCTGGAATCCTTCAATCCTTCACGATCCTTTGCGTTGGGCCCTGTCACAATATGTCGAGGTGGCAGATACAGAGCAGGCATACTGAGTCTGGCCAGATAAGTTATTTACCTGCATCTCCCCCAGGACCAGTGAAGTTGCCTGGAGCAGGTAGGAGTCTCATAGAGACCCTTCACATTTCGACAACTCTCTTCTTGATCAAACTTGAGTCAGATGCTCTGGAGCCCCCTTCCTGATGAGGCTTCAAACTTGACCTGTAAACTTTGAAAGCCTGCGAACTGTCAGCATAAATGATTTTGTCCACCCTACACACTAAGAGACTCGCAAAAATGCTAGAAATAGTTTCTAAGAACAGTTCAAGGCTGTGCTCCTGGGATGACTGTAGCACCCTTAAAATTCTTGAGAAAGTTCAAGACTGTCCAGAGAACTTACTGCTTGTTCAGTAGGCTTCTGACCTCCTTTCCTTCAATCATTGTTAGAAAACTTACAATTATAAAATTCTTACTCTGTCCCTCTGGGCTGGATTGTCCCTGATCCAGAGTGTCTTTCTCAAGGACTTGGTAGTCATCCTTTGAAGTACAATCTTTGAGGATCGGGCTCTGTCCTGCAGCCTCTGGGAGGGTAGGAGTTTGACTTTGATAAGCACCAGTGAGAAGACACATGTGGCTTAACCACATGACCAGCTTCCCCTCCCTTTATTCTCTTTCACTAATTTCCTTTAGCATGTTCCCATGTTTTAAAAGTCTCCCACCTTTCATTTCTGGCGAGTTGAGCTCAGCCTATACTGAATTACCTTTCCCTACTACAGCAATCTGCATGAAAGCTGTCTCGCCACCTTTATGAAATGTCAAGCCTCATCTCTCTCTGACAGGTTGAATATGACACATTTGTACCTGTCATACTACACTGAAGACATTTGAAAGAAAATGACAAAATGAAACAGCTCCTGAGGACGATGTGGTTTGTAAGCTGGGCATTCTGCAGTGAAGCTACAATATTCATCCATTCCTCATAAGCTAAGGCTGTATTGTTTCACTACACACAGGAGGAGAGTTCAGACAAGAGACTCCAACAGTTTTTTCTTATGTGAATACACATCTGTCTGGGCTGGAAGAGTTCCCTTTCAAACTGGGGCACCAATGTCCTCCACACCCTTTTTGGTCATGAAAGAGAATAACTGCATTAGGATAAGTCCTCAGAATTCTAGCTCTGGAAGAGGCTGCAGTGGTGGCTGAGCCTCATGTCTCAGAATAAGGACTCACAGGCCATCCAGGTCAGGCACGAGACAGATGAACACTGGTGGCCAATGTTTGGGCAAGCCAGATCATCTGCAACACTTTGTCTATCTTAACACTGTTGGCATTTTGGGTCAGATAATTCTTATTGTTCAGGGCTGTTCTGTGTACTGTAAGATATTTCATAACATCCCTGGCTTCTGCCCCATGGGTGTCAATACCATTCCTCCCTCTTTGTTGGGATAATCAAAAAAGTATCTGTACGCTGTCAAATGTCCCACTGGGGGCAGCAATGCTATTAGTTGAGAACCACTGATCTACAGGAAATGTTTGCAATCTTCTCTAATTTGGGTTTCTTTTCCAAATGAGTAAGCATGTTTCAGATGAGCATATTTTGGGGTCCTAAACTTTTATTTGTGGGCTATCATGAGTTAGACTAGGTTAAGAGCAAAACATTTTTGCTTCTAATATTTTTATTGATATTAGCCTTATTAAGCTACCTTATTTTCTCTCAAGCCTAGAACATATCCAGACCTGTCTTATTATGTGTGTGTGTGTGTGTGTGCGTATCTGTCCACTAAAATACCTTCTACAGCTGTACGTAAGCTGTGGGAACAGTCAACTTTCTTCCACACAGAAGCTCTACAGGCGACTTTTATCATGAGACTCTGCTTTTTCCGGCACCTACTGTCAGTGCTTGAGCATTCTTTTCCTAATTTTCCCCCTATCCATACACCACTATCTTTTTCTTCTTGATAAGTATTGTATTTAGTTTATCCAGGACGAGAGTCACAGATACCAGACCCCTTGATTGGCATCCTGCCTCCCATCCTTCTTGGAGCATCTCCTTCCCTGTACAGTAGCCAGAGTGATGAGATGCCCATTAAGAATGCCTAATCGCTCTTCTGTTTTCCTCTTCAGATTTCACCCAAGTAAGTCTGAAATAAAATATGCTGCTTTTTTGAGGCACAAGACCTGAGATCGTCTCTCTGTGGGAGGATTTCAGTCATGCCTTCTGGCTTGACAACTGTTTGCTTCAAGGAAATAGGATGACAAGGATTGTGGCTCCCTGGTGACTCACCCGTGCAGAAGTACAGGTGCTGCTTCTCGTAGTCGATGTATTTGATTTTGTTCTTGCCATACTGAAGGAAGAGAGAATAAAACTGAAGTAAGAACAATATAGACTTCTGTTATTATACTCAAGGTTGTGTGTGTGTGTATGTGTGCACACGCATGCACATGTGTGTCTGTCTGTGTGTGTGTCTATGTGTGTGTGTGCGTGTGTGTGTGCATATGTGTGTGTCTGTGTGGGTGGTGTACGTGTGCGTGTGTCTGTGTGGATGTGCGTATGTCAGTGTCTGTGTGTGCACGTGTTTGTGTGTGTGTCTGTGTGTGTGTACCTGTGTGTGTGCGTGTGTGTGCATGTGCGTGTGTGTGTCTGTGTGTGTGCGTGTATCTCTCTGTGTGTGTGTGTCTGTGTGCGTGCATGCGTGTGTGTGTGTGTGTGTGTGTAGAGTCTTTATAGAAAGAGCTATCTGGTCAGAGTTCATTTACTGTCAAACTGAAGGCACTGAGGAACCAGAACTGAAGGGGGAGGAAATATTTTGGTGACTTTTTCTTTATTTAAATGTGGGCAATTCTTGCAGGGATGGTTTATTCCATTTGAATTCAGGGGTTGTGATAGTTTATTATTATTTCCATGGGAGCCATTTTAAAATTTTTGCCCTGGGATGGAATGGAAAGGTGATGGAGGAGAAATATTTCTGATAAGTTTTCAAGGTCTTCTTCAACCTATGTGCTTAGAATTCTGCTTAAAGCTCAGTCTGCTTGTATCCATTCATCCATTTAACAGATATCTGTTGAATGGTTACATTATAAAACACATAGTCATAACCTTTATGTCATCTTTCCTCCTTTATTTCCATCAGTGGATCTCATGCTGTGCTTTACTCATTTTAAGGCATGATAACATATAATTGCACTCATCTCACATGCTAGTAAAGAAATGCTAAAATTCTCCAAGCCAGGCTTCAGCAATACATGAACTGTGAAATTCCAGATGTTCAAGCTGGTTTTAGGAAAGGCAGAGGAACCAGAGATCAAATTGCCAGCATCCGCTGGATTATTGAAAAAGCAAGAGAGTTCCAGAAAAACATCTATTTCTGCTTTATTGACTATGCCAAAGCCTTTGACTCTATGGATCACAATAAACTGTGGAAAATTCTGAAAGAGATGGGAACACCAGACCACCTGACCTACCTCTTGAGAAACCTGTATGTAGGTCAGGAAACAATAGTTAGAATTGGACATGGAACAACAGATTGGTTCCAAATAGGAAAAGGAGTACGTCAAGGCTGTATATTATCACCCTGCTTATTTAACTTATATGCAGAGTACATCATGAGAAACTCTGGGCTGGAGGAAGAACCGGCTGGAATCAAGATTGCCGGGAGAAATATCAATAACCTCAGATACGCAGATGACACCACCCTTATGGCAGAAAGTGAAGAGGAACTAAGGAGCCTCTTGATGAAAGTGAAAGAGGAGAGTGAAAAAGTTGGCTTAAAGCTCAACATTCAGAAAATGAAGATCATGGCATCTGGTCCCATCTCTTCATGGCAGATAGATGGGGAAACAGTGGAAACAGTGGCTGACTTTATTTTTGGGGGCTCCAAAATCACTGCAGATGGTGAGTGCAGCCATGAAATTAAAAGACACTTACTCCTTGGAAGGAAAGTTATGATCAGCCTAGACAGCATATTAAAAAGCAGAGACATTACTTTGCCAACAAAGGTCCGTCTAGTGAAGGCTATGTTTTTTCCAGTGGTCATGTATGGATGTGAGAGTTGGACTATAAAGAAAGCTGAGCACCAAAGAATTGATGCTTTTGAACTGTGGTGTTGGAGAAGACTCTTGAGAGTCCCTTGGACTGCAAGGAGATCCAATCAGTCCATCCTAAAGGAGATCAGTCCTGGGTGTTCATTGGAAGGACTGATGTTGAGGCTGAAACTCCACTACTTTGGCCACCTGATGTAAAGAGGTGACTCATTGGAGAAGACCCTGATGCTGGGAAAGATTAAATGATTGTAAGTAATATGGTGTGCATTGGCTTTGAAATTATAGTAAACAGAAACCTAAGCCTCGCGGGATATGTCTCTTGAATGATGGAGAAGTGATGGTGTCTCCATCCTCTGTGAAGAGGCAGCATGTGAACTGGATACAGTTCTACAGAAGGAGCTTCTGGAGGGGGCCAGACTGCCTCATGAACTCCCGTGAGACAAGTCTCCATTGCTGCGAGGGACTGAGGAGAGAAGTCAAAGTGTCATAAGTTTAGTGATCAGCCGAGGAGTTCACAGGGATTCCCTGGTGGCTCAGACTGTAAAGTCTGCCTGCGATGTGGGAGACCCAGGTTGGATCCCTGGAGAAGGAAATGACAACCCACTCCAGTATTGTTGCCTGGAAAATCCCATGGGTGGAGGAGCCTGGGGGGCTACAGTCCATAGGGTCGCAAAGAGTCAGACATGACTGAATGACTTCACTTTAGGAGTTTGCAAACTTCAGAGAGCTCTGACTTGTTTGTGGAGTCTTTGGAAGGACAACTGACTGAAGACTACAGTCAAGGTTTCTTTCTTTCTTTTATTTTCTTTATATCTTGGCAGGAGACTTTTCCCTAATTGGAAGACTTTTCCTTAATTTCCAAGACTGGGAAAACCTATTTTGAGAGAGTTACACAATCCTGGTTACCACAAAGTCCAGGCAGAAAGTGACCAAGCTACATTCCTTTGTTTTTAGAAAGCTCCTAAATTCTTCCAGAAGGAGATAGAACCTCTTCCTAAGCACTTAATTCCCAGGATCCATCATTTCTTCTCAAGGAAAGATACCTTTCTGTGATTATCCTTATACCTTCTGTGTTGAAAGCAGACTATAAACATCTTGGTAATAATCCTTACATGCTGGTTTTTAAGCTGAGGTTTTAAGCTGAGACATCCTGGAGTTTGCCTTCCTTTTTCTTTTCCTTAAGAAGTCTGAACTAGAGTCGAGGTCCTGTGTATTATGAAGCATTTGAGCTGAGTTTCATGTATGCTGCTGCTGCTGCTGCTAAGTCGCTTCAGTCGTGTCCAACTCTGTGCAACCCCAGAAATGGCAGCCTACCAGGCTCCTCTGTCCATGGGATTTTATAGGCAAGAGTACTGGAGTGGGGGTGCCATTGCCTTCTCTGGAGTTTCATGTATAAATGAGCCAAAATGGACCTAAATTAAAATAACAGCTTAGTTTCTTCCAACAGCTAGAATTAGTTGACATAACTAGATATGTAGATGGTTCATGATTTAGCACTTGTTGAATGTACTGCCATGCCTTCTATGAGTGATTTAGCCTGAATGACTTTTAAGATCATAGAGTTATTCATTCCACATTTTCTTCTTTTCTTACAACACCAGATTCACTTATTTAAAATTTATATCCTGGAGTTAAAAGAAGAGATGCTCTGAAAACATGCTTGAAGCCAGAATCTCCAGCCTGATCTCCTCAAAACAAAGGTGTAGACCTTTCCAAGAACCACTTCCTGGAACATTTCTCTAGTGCTTAGGATTTGTAAACATACCTTGACAGGTTGTAAATCTCCAACAACAAAAAATGGGCCAAAAACAACATCTGGGTCTTTGGGGTAGATGTTTGTTTTTACATGGTGTTGGAAGTGTCGGTTATTCCACCATTTTGCAGAGAAACCCTGAGAAGAAGAGAACATTCATTAGCTGCAAGATTTCTCTCCTGAAATATCTTTCCTTATCAGAGTTTTTCAAAACCAAACAAAATCAACCCTGAATATTCATTGGAAGGACTGATGCTGAAGCTGAAGTGCCAATCCTGGCCACCTGATGCAAAGAGCCAACTCACTGGAAAAGACCCTGATGCTGGGAAAGATGGAGGGCAGGAGGGAAAGGGGATGACAGAGGATGAGATGGTTGGATGGTATCACTGATTCAATGGACATGAGTCTGAGTAAACTTTATGAACTGGTGAAGGACAGGGAAGCTTGGTGTGCTGTGTTCATGGGGTTGCAATGAGTTGGACATGACTAGCACTTGAATTGGAGAGGGCAATGGCAACCCACTCCAGTACTCTTGCCTGGAAAACCCAATGGACGGAGGAGGCTAGTGGGCTACAGTCCATGGGGTCGCTAGGAGTTGGACACGACTGCGCGACTTCACTTTCACTTTTCACTTTCATGCATTGGAGAAGGAAATGGCAACCCACTCCAG
>NW_011489258.1:7395-10256 GCF_000754665.1 Bison bison bison | reverse complement strand
ACGACTGAAGCGACTTAGCAGCAGCAGCAGCAGCAGCAGCAGCAGCAGCAGCAGCAGCACTTGAATAGTAACAATCAGAGTTTTATGCCTACATCTCCAAAGTTTAATTAGGATATGGATTCCTGGAACATGCCGCCCCCCACTCCTGGGTCACAGAATGATTCATTGGCTAGAGGCTCTAAAAGCCTACCAGCAAATAATTATCTTATCCAGGAACATAAATTCCAGGCTAAAACAACTCCTGATAATGAAGAAGAATAAAAACCATTGAAATGAAATGTTTTTCCATCTATCTTTTTATTGTCCTCATTTTAAAAAGAAATATGAAATAGGTAGAGCAGATAGTACACTTCTTATTTTATAAATAAAGAAACTTCAGCTCTAAAACTAATTAGTTCCGGGGGGGGGGCGGAAATGGCACCAGGGTTCCTTCTTCAATGAATATTTTAAAGAGTCATGGATCTGAAGTCATCTCCTATGGGGGCTTGCCTCTGATCATCACATGTTCAAGCTTCAATGATCTCATTAAATATAAATGAGAATAAAAGTATTTTAGTTGATGCCGAGCTCATGTCATCTCTGATTAATTTGTTTGGAATTTTCTCTCTTTCAGTGAAAATCTAAAGGTTTTAAGAGAGAAAAGGATTTGGAAGCACATCAACTTAGTTGCATCCACCAGATGTATAAATGCTTCCGTGTGGTTTGGGAAAATTATCTACCCTTTGATGTTCAATTTCACCTTCAGTAAATATAGTATAATATAATGACATTTACCTGCATGGGTTGTTTGAGGAGACATGAGATGCTGTGTGTAGAATTCTGGCATACTGAGACATTCAATTTCTCTTCTCTTCCCCTATTATGTTAATCATTTATAGAAGAATAAGCAATAGTCATAGTTTTTATTGCATATTTGACATTTCTCAAAAATCAATTAATGTGTATTTTAGATCTGCAGTGCTCAGTAGAGTAGCCCTTATCTGTGTGTGGCCACTGAGCACTTAATATGTGACCAGTCAAATTGAGGCGGGCTGTGTAAGGATATAATACATACTAGATTCAAAGCCTCAGAATGAAAAAAGAAATGTAACGTATGTTAATAATTTTTATATTTCTTTCACGTTAAAATGAAAATATTTGGAATATATACAGGAGTAATAAAGTTGGAAGAGGGTGTTTGCTGTGACCAGTGTGTTCTCTTGGCAAAATTCTGTTGGCCTTTGTCCTGCTTCATTCTGTACACCAAGGCCAAACTTGCCTATTACTCTGAGTATCTCTTGACTTCCTACTTTTGCATTCCAGTCCCCTATAATGAAAAGGACATCTTTTTTTTTGGTGTTGGTTCTAGAAGGTCTTGTAGGTCTTCATAGAACCATTCAACTTCAGCTTCTTCGGCATTAGTGTTTGGGGCATAGACTTCGATTACTGTGATATTGAATGGTTTGCCTTGGAAATGAACAGAGATCATTCTTTAATTTTTGAGACTGCATCCAAGTACTGCATTTTGGACTCTTTTGCTGACTATGATGGCTACTCCATTTCTTCTAAGGGATTCCTGCCCACAGTCATAGATACAATGGTCATCTGAATTACAGTTGCCCATTCTGGTCCATTTTAGTTCACTGATTCCTAAAATGTCTATGTTCACTCTTGTCATCTCTGGTTTGATCACTTCCAAATCACCTTGATTCATGGGCCTAACATTCCAGGTTCCTATGCAATATCGCTCTTTACAGTGCTGGACTTCACTTCCACCACCAGCCACATCCATAGCTTAGCATCTTTTTCACTTTGGCTCTGTCTCTTCATTCTTGCTGGAGTTATTTCCCCACTTTTCTCAAGTAGCATATTGGGTACCTACCGACCTGGGACTTCATCTTTCAATGCCATATCTTTTTGCCATATCATACTGTTCGTGGGGTTATCAAGGCAAGAATACTGAAATGGAGTACAAAATGAAGCAGGGCAAAGGCTAGCAAAGTTAGCTAGACTTGGATTAATGTGATACTGAATGGTTTGCCTTGGAAATGAACAGAGATCATTCTGTCATTTGGTTTCTCATCAAATCCTAGAACATCATAGAAAGGCTGATATCCAGTTGAAGTCCTAGTTTTAGAGATGAGAACACTGAGAGCCAGAGATAGAATCTGACTTGTTCAGGGTTGCACAGTGAGCGTTATCAGAGCCAGGGCTAAAACCCGCTTTCATCAACCCTTGTACTATTATCTAGCATCTGTCCACCTATCCATCCATCATTCCACCCATCCATCCATTCCTTCATGCATTCAACAAATGCTTATTGAAGGCCTACTGTGTGTTAGGCACTCTGTTAGGCACTGTATTTCAGGGGTGCATAGGATAGTGTGCCTGTCCTCCTGGAGCATATCTGAGGGGGATAAGACCAATTGCCCCTGCTTTTTCCAGCAATCTGGGTTTTGCAACCCTCAACTCTTAAACAGAGCAATCTAACTTCCCTTGGTTCTCTCTTTTGTTAAACTTTTATCTGTTCTGCATCTTTTCTTTTATTTGTACATAGTCCTCCCAGGATTAAATAGTTTGCTGGATTCCCATAACCTCCCAGAAGTGCATGTCCAGACCCCTTCTAAGAATATCCCTACTCATGACTTTATAGGGTATATCTCCTGAGAGGTGGTTCTTTAATGGTGTACCAGCTGCTGCTAAGTCACTTCAGTCATGTCCGACTCTGTGCAACCTCATAGACAGCAGGCTCCCCCATCCCTGGGATTCTCCAGGCAAGAACACTGGAGTGGGTTGCCATGTCCTTCTCCAATGCATGAAAGTGAAAAGTGAAAGTGAAGTCACTCAGTCGTGTCCGACTCTTAGTGACCTCATGGACTGCA
>NW_011489258.1:2599-6944 GCF_000754665.1 Bison bison bison | reverse complement strand
GATATGCAGATGACACCACCCTTATGGCAGAAAGTGAAGAGGAACTCAAAAGCCTCTTGATGAAAGTGAAAGTGGAGAGTGAAAAAGTTGGCTTAAAGCTCAACATTCAGAAAACGAAGATCATGGCATCCGGTCCCATCACTTCATGGGAAATAGATGGGGAAACAGTGGAAACAGTGTCAGACTTTATTTTTCTTGGCTGCAAAATCACTGCAGATGGTGAGTGCAGCCATGAAATTAAAAGACGCTCACTCCTTGGAAGGAAAGTTATGACCAACCTAGATAGCATGTTCAAAAGCAGAGACATTACTTTGCCAACAAAGGTTCGTCTAGTCAAGGCTATGGTTTTTCCTGTGGTCATGTATGGATGTGAGAGTTGGACTGTGAAGAAGGCTGAGCGCTGAAGAATTGATGCTTTTGAACTGTGGTGTTGGAGAAGACTCTTGAAATTCCCTTGGACTGCAAGGAGATCCAACCAGTCCACTCTGAAGGAGATCAGCCCTGGGATTTCTTTGGAAGGAATGATGCTAAAGCTGAAACTCCAGTACTTTGGCCACCTCATGTGAAGAGCTGACTCATTGGCAAAGACTCTGATGCTGGGAGGGATTGGGGGCAGGAGGAGAAGGGGACGACAGAGGATGAGATGGCTGGATGGCATCACCGACTCGATGGACATGGGTTTGAGTGAACTCCGGGAGTTTGTGATGGACAAGGAGGCTTGGCGTGCTACGATTCATGGGGTCACAAAGAGTCAGATACGACTGAGTGACTGAACTAAACTGAACTGAATTATATATATATATATATATATAATATGTATAGTCAGTACATTGTTAGTATATTTACATCTACTTGTGGGGTGTGTAGTAATATTTTTTGCTGATAAGTATGTAGAAACCACTGCTTAGTGAAATGACTTTCAGAATCCCATCATACTCCTGGAACATTCTGTACCTTGAGATGACCAGTCACAAAATTTTGCATCAGGTGGTTCCACTTGGACTTCTTAAATACGGAAAGGTGTCCCATGTCATGTTGCAGAAATGAATCCTGAGCCTAGAAGAGACAGGGTTACTGTCAGAGAAGTTGACAAGGTAAGAAGAAAGTAGTAAGTGAGGCCACTGGTAGGTTTGGGAACCCATGAGAACAGTGGGAGATCTTGTCTGACCTCAAGCCAAGTGTGTATCTGTCACACTTGCTGAGTTCTTTCCCATCTCTGTGCCTTTGCACAGGTGGTTCTCTCAGCCTAGAATGCTCTTCTCTCCACTGTCAGAATCTTCCAGTGTGGAATGGAAAGAGGATGCCTTTCAAGTCAGGCTAACTTGGGCTCTAAACTGTCCTTCACCACTTTACAAGTTATACAACTCTTGGCAAGGTAGTTGGTAGCTCTGAACTCAGTTCTTTGTCTGAGAAGCAGAGATTATAATCAACCTTGCTCATTCAGCTGTCGTGCAGCCAAAATACATGTAAAATTCCTGATAATGCTAAGCAGTCAAACAAATATTTGTTTCCTTTCTTGATTCTAAAAGTTGCTTTTCAAAGAATAAAGCAAGTTGACTTTTCGAGAAAAAAATTAGCATATAAAATTTTGTAATTAACACTGATGTTAATTCTCCATGAAATCATCCCCAATTGCCTCAATTAGAATTAGATGCCTCTTTCTGCTCCCAGAGCACATGCTTGTTTCTTTTCCTTCTGCCTTGTATCCTGTCTAGATATTTCAATGACCAGCTCCTCCCCTGGATGACTGTTTCCCAAGGGCAGGGTCAGGTGCGTTTCCCTTTGTGTCCACAATACAGTGCTGTGGTCATAGAAGGCCATCTTCAGAGATCTGTGCTTCATTCAAAGGATTTATCAATTGCCCTGCTACACGCCAGTTGCTGATTGCCATTTCTGGCAGAATACATGATCCTATTATCATGTAATAATAAATAGACTCTCTTCATAGACTGATGTATTGATAAGTATTGGTGAAATGAGGCTTTTGGCTAGGGTCTCAGGGAATTAAAAAAAAATACAGATAGATAACATCTTTAGTAGAATCTCTTATTATGAAACATCATGTATAAATAGTGATATATATATATATACACATATATATACACACACACACACATATAGGTATAAATTAATGTGGAGCTTCCTTTCTTCATGGTGGCTAAGATGGTAAAGAATCTGCCTGCAATATGGGAGACTTGGATTTGATCTCTGGGTCAGGAAGATTCCCTGGTAAAGGGAATGGCAACATACTCCAGTATTCTTGCCTGAGGAAATCCATGGACAGGGGAGCCAGTTACAGTCCATGGGGTCAAAAAAGGTTGGAAACAACTGAGCGATTAAAAAGAAAACAAAATAAGTTCATGTATGTGCCTATAGTCTTAATAAAATCACTGAACAACCATGAAAAATGTTGGTTGGTTAATGAATGAAAGACAAAGGTGAAGGTTACATGGCCTAGAATGGAACTTCAGTTACTGACATTGTGTGGATAATGTCGGGCAAAGAGCAGCAACTCTCAAGGATATTTACCACGTGCCAGTTTCTGTGCTAGGTACTCTACAGAGTAACTTCTTTAGTTCTCCTCAGAATATTTCCATAAAAAATTGTTACCCCATGTTACAGATAAGAGAACTGGGGCCCTGTAGGTTTTGAAAACTTATTGGTGTCAGACACTGATGACTAGCTTGCCAGGAAGTGCCAGGCAGCCACTGGCACCAGTGTAAAGAGAGAATAAAAAATTCTGAGGCTTCCCATAGAGCCTGCCTGGGCTTGGGATACCTACTCACCTGAGCAACTGTGAGAAGAAAATAAATGAATATTGTGATAAGCCAGCCACTGCCAAAATGCCACACTATTACCCAAGCCAGGGCCTCCAAAATCAAGACCTGGGCGAGGTGAAGGAAGAAGAACCCCAGGTTGGCATTGAACATATTCATGGTCTCTAATGTCCTCCGCAGTTCTTGGAAATCTTCTACCAACTGGGACTGTGAGATAAATATGCAAGAAAAGAATTAGTTCCTTCAGTGGAGAGGGAGTACAGATCAACATAATTATTAATCTATTTTAATAATTTAATCTATGATACCTTAATTTTATGAATAGATATTTATTTATTTAATAAGTATAATTAGGCATAATTTAAACAAAAAACCCAAACCTTAAAAAACTAACATAAAAGCAAAATGCTTAAAACAAGTTATGAAAATTTTTTTCTTTTCTGGAGAAGAGACAGATGAGTAGTGATTTGTAAACTGTCCTCAAATTGTTATGGGACTTATAATTTATTTCTTTTTTGGGGAGTGGGGGGTTCAATGAAGAGATACATATCTCTAACAATTCTCTTTTTAAAAATGATTAAAAAATTTTTTTGATGCAGATCATTTCTTTTGAAATCTTTATTGAATTTGTGACAATATTGCTTTTATTTTATTTTATTTTTTGGCTGTGAGGCATGTGAGATCCTGGCTCCCTGATGAGGGATCAAACCTGCACCCCCTATATTGAAAAGAGAAGTCTTAATGACTGGGCTGCCAGGGGAAAACCCGCAAAATTAATTTTCTACTTATCAGAACAAAAAATTTTATTGAAGTTTAGTTGATTAACAATGTTGTGTTAGTTTCAGGTGTACAGCAAATATATATATATATATAAACATATATATATATATGTTTATGTATACATATTGTTTCTTCAGATTCTATTCCATTGTAGATCATTATGAGATACTGAATATAGATCCCTGACAAACAGTAGGTCCTTGTTGTTTGTCTGTTTTATATGTAGAAGTGTGTATCTATTAATAATAGTTGCCTTTTTAAATTAACGTGTTGTTTGATCTCTGATTATACTTTGGGGAACTTTGCTATCTACATGGATCTGTGTTACTTTCTATGTTATCAGCTGATAACATAGATAAGTCGCTGGCTTATCACAATATCCATTTCTTTTCTTCTCATGGCTGCTCAGGTAAGTTAGGTATCCTAATCCCAGGCAGTGGCTTTATGACTGGCATATCAATATGCCAGTCTTTAGCGTGTGCAAAAGACTCCTTTATGAAAGATAGAGTTCACTTAGGTTAGCTGAAAGGATGCATTTCCTGTGAGATGCTCAGGAGCTCTACAGGAATGAGACAGGGTCTCCTGTGGTATTAGTGAGTGTGTCTTCCCTGGTGACTCAGAGGGTAAAGCGTCTCCCTGCAACGTGGGAGACCGAGGTTCCACCCCTGGGTCGGGAAGATCCCCTGGAGGAGGAAATGGCAACCCACCCCAGTATTCTTGCCTGGAGAATCCCATGGAAAGAGAAGCCTAGTGGGCTGCAGTCCATGGGGTCACAAAGAGTCGGACAT
>NW_011489258.1:218-1000 GCF_000754665.1 Bison bison bison | reverse complement strand
TATACCTCTCTGAATGCAGAGTTCCAAAGAATAGCAAGGAGAGATAAGAAAGCCTTCCACAGTGATCAATGCAAAGAAATAGAGGAAAACAATAGAATGGGAAAGACTAGAGATCTCTTCATGAAAATTAGAGATACCAAGGGAGAATTTCATACAAAGATGGGCACAATAAAGGACAGAAACCATATGGACCTAACAGAAGCAGAAGATATCAAGAAGAGGTGGCAAGAATACACAGAAGAACTGTACAAAAAAGATCTTAATGACCCAGATAACCACGATGGTGTTGTGATCACTCACCTAGAGCCAGACATGCTGGAATATGAAGTCAAGTGGGCCTTAGGAAGCATCACTACCAACAAAGCTAGCAGAGGTGATGGAATTTCAGCTGAGATATTTCAAGTCCTAGAAGATGATGCTGTGAAAGTGCTGCACTCAATATGCCAGCAAATTTGGGAAACTCAGCAGTGGCCACAGGACTTGAAAAATCAATTTTCATTCCAATCCCAAAGAAAGGCAATGCCAAATGATGTTCAGACTTCTGCACAATTGCACGCTA
Source organism: Bison bison bison (assembly GCF_000754665.1). NCBI lineage: Eukaryota > Metazoa > Chordata > Mammalia > Artiodactyla > Bovidae > Bison > Bison bison. The sequence continues at coordinate 441 of NW_011489258.1, read as the reverse complement.
ACAAAGTAATGCTTAAAGTTATCCAAGCTAGGCTTCAACAGTACATGAACTGAGAACTTCCAGATATTCAAGCTCGATTTAGAAAATATGGAGGAACCAGCAATCAAATTGCTAACATCTGTTGGATCATAGAGAAAGCAAGGGAATTCCAAAAGACATCTACTTCTGCTTCACTGACTATGCTAAAGCCTTTGACCATGTGGATCACAACAAGCTGTGGAAA
>NW_011489258.1:0-118 GCF_000754665.1 Bison bison bison | reverse complement strand
ATACAGTGGAAGTGAGAAATAGATTCAAGGGATAAAATCTGATAGACAGAGTGCCTGAAGAACTATGGACAGAGGTTCATAACATTGTACTGGAGGTGGTGATCAAAATCATCCCCAA
>NW_011489257.1:14264-15624 GCF_000754665.1 Bison bison bison | reverse complement strand
AAGGCCTGCTGGATATTCGTTCTGTTCTTACCCTGTAAGATGCTCTATGGAGAATGAGAGTCATTTTGGAAAATTTTTAAAATCATACTTTCTCTTTTTTAAAAAAGCCTTAAAGTACAAGTAAAATGAACAAATCTGTTCATTAAATTACTTTAAAACAAGTAGTAATAATAAGATAAAAAATTTCCAGGCCAAGGAAGCATGAAAGCAGCAGGTAATCTTATTACCCTACAGAGATCAGGGCAACTAAGAAAAATGGGTCTCCTATCAGGCATTAAGTTTTAAACACTTCAGCTTAGGAAAGCTCTTAGGAAAACTCTCCCAGCCTTAAGCTTTGAGTAGAAAACTCTGAACAGGGCTGGTCTATGACAGTTCCCTTCACTATGAAGTGAATGATGCCCCAGGGTTGTGCATTGTACACCCTTTACAACCATAATGGTAATCTTAAAAGCATTCTTAGTGATCTAAGGTGGGCTTTAGGTCAAGGTTGAAAAACAGCCCTACTTACACAGATGATGGGATTTCCCCTGCATTGCCAGCCATAACATCTGGCTTTGGTTCTGGTTTCTGGGTAGTAGTTGCCCGGCAGGGAGGGTCTGGAGGCCTCACTGGGGGTCTGATGATGGTTGGCTTTTCTCCTGGAGGCCGCACTTTGCTGAAACTGTCAGAGTCTCCTGGAAGAGAGAACAACAAAAATTTGGACAGTTAGCCAAATGGAACACTACTCCTCAGGAGGTACCCGATATTGCAGTGATATTGGCCACCTTTCTTGGTCCCCATTTCTTTTTGGTTACTAACAATTCTGGATTAAAAAATTATTCTAGCAGCTATCCCTTCAGATAGTCTAGTCTATGTTTGAACTCCAGCTCTGAAACTTCATATTTGTGTCACCTAGGGCATCAATTTGCTCAGTCTCAGTTTCTTCAACTATATAAAGACCAATAAAACACATAGCATGTGCTTAGTCAATATCTGATCACTGAATGGATGGACATGAGTTTGAGTAAGCTCCAGGAGTCGGTGATAGACAGGGAAGCCTGGCATGCTGCAGTACATGGGGTCACAAAGAGTTGGACATGACTGAGCAACTGAACTGAACTGAACTGAGGATATCAATTTGCTCAGTCTCAGTTTCTTCAACTATATAATTAAGACCAATAATACATTATCTTACAGAGGCATTAGGAGAATTTACTTAGGTACTGGCTCAGATGGTAAAGTGTCTGCCTGCAATGCGGGAGACCCGGGTTCGATCCCTGGGTCAGGAAGATGCCCTGGAGAAGGAAATGGTAATCCACTCCAGCACTCTTGCCTGGAAAATCCCATGGACGGAGGAGCCTGATAGGCTACAGTCCATGGG
>NW_011489257.1:10075-11534 GCF_000754665.1 Bison bison bison | reverse complement strand
GTTCAAAAGGGAGGGGTATATGTATACCTATGGCTGATTCATGCTGAGGTTTGATAGAAAACAACAAAATTCTGTAAAGCAATTATCCTTCAATACAAAATAAATTAAAAAGGAAAAAGTTATAAATGATAACAATAATGATAATAAAATTAGTGATAAAAATTTAGCTACCATTTTAATTGAACACCTGCTCTGTTCTAGATACTATGATACTATAGTCAGTGCTTTATGCACATATTCTCATTTAACACTAGCCATAACCCTGAAAGATAAAAAGTATTATACCTGTTCTACAGCTGAGGAAACAGAGAGATGAGAAGCAACCTCATAGTTAATTGGCAATAGATCCTGATCTATCTACTTTCCAAAGCCCAAGTAGTCACAAGTACCAGTGATTTTCAACCCTGGCTAAACATAGAGAACATTGAAATTATATAGTACTGGGGACCGAATAGCCAGAGATCCCAGTTTAATTGATTAGGGTAGGACCTGGGTATGGATATTTTCTAAAAGTTCCCCAAGTGACGCTATGTATAGCCATAGTTGAGAACCTCTAGCCACATGATGGTGCTTGCTCACCTGCAGATCAGATTAAAACAATTGACAACACTGTTCCATTTCTACTGGTTGCTGGAGTGAGTACTGGATAGGAAGCATACACTTCAGTCAGAGCCAGAAAACATTTCTACCTGAAGCTGTGTCCACCCTAAGGCTATCATTTCCTTTGATGAGAGAACTGGATGACACTCCCTGAAACATGAAACCTATTCATTTACCAGTTGCAGGCACATCCAAATAGACATCAACCTAAGGCCTTGTAAAACAAATGTCATTAGACTTGCATCTTCCTAGGCTCTTTATGAAAGTGAAAGTCACTAAGTCATGTCCGACTCTTTGTGACCCCATGTACTGTAGCCTGCCAGGCTCCTCTGTCCATGGAATTCTCCAGGCCAGAATAAGGGAGTGAGTAGCCACTCCCTTCTCCAGGGGATCTTCCCAATTCTGGGATCAAAGCCAGGTGTCCCACATTGCAGGTGGATTCTTTACCATCTGAGCCACCAGGGAAGCCTGAGAATACTGGAGTGAGTAGCCTATCCCTTCTCCAGGGGATATCCCCCACCCAGGAATTGAACCATGGTGTCCTGCATTGCAGGCGGATTCACCAGTTCAGCTGTAAGGTTCTTTATTGGGAGCTACAAATGGATGTTTCATTATAAGTCGAACTTCAAAGTAGTAGCAAAGGGCTTTCTTGGTTGAAAGACCCCAATGTTGTTCTCTCTTACCTCTAATGTCACAGCAAAGCCACAAGTCAAACTGAGTTAGATAGGGAAGAGTAACAATACCCAGGAGTCAAGAGACCTAGATTTCAGTATTAATACTAAAACTAACTTGCTGTGTGACCTTGAATGGATCATTTCCCTACCTTTACAATGTGGACTTGGACTGCTTTCCAGATCAA
>NW_011489257.1:4450-7160 GCF_000754665.1 Bison bison bison | reverse complement strand
GATGCTGGCATGCTACAGTCCATAGTGTCACAAAAGGTTGGACATGACTTAGTGACTGAACAACAACAAAAAAGTGAGAAATTGATAGCAACACAGTAATTGTAGGGGACTTTAACTCCTCACTTACATCAATTAATAGATCATCCATACAGAAAGTTAACAAGGAAACAGAGTCTTAAATGAAACAGTAGAGCAGATAGACTTAATAGGTTCATACACAACATTCCATCTAAATGTAGCAGAATATATGTTCCTCTCAAGTGCACATGGAACATTCTCAAGGAAAGACTATATGTTGGGACAAAAAATAAGTCTCAATAAATTTAAGAAAATTGAAATCATATCAGGCACCTTTTCTAATCATGGAATGAAACTAGTAATCAACTATAAGAATATTTAAGAATTATAAATATGTGGAGAATGAACAACATACTACTGAACAACTATTGAGATAACAAATAAATTAAAGTAGACATTGAAAATTACCTAAAGACAAGTAAAAGTGAAAACATGGCATACTTAAATATATTAGATGCAGCAAAAGTGGTACTAGAGAGAAGTTTATAGCAATAGAGGCTACCCCAATATATAAAATTTAGGGTTTCCCTTGTGGTTTAGTGGTAAAGAATCTGCCTCCACGCAGGGACACAGGTTTGATCTCTGGTCTAGGAAGATCCCACATGCCACAGAGCAACTAAGCCCATTCATCACAACTATTGCACCTGTTCTCTAAAGCCCAGGAACCGCAACTACTGAGCTCAAGTGCTGCAACTACTGAAGCTTGAATGCCCTAGAGCCCATGTCAGCAACAAGAGAAGCCACTGAAATGAGAAGCCTGTACACTGCAACTAGAGAGTAGCCCCCTTTTGCTTCAACTAAAGTCCACACAGCAATGAAGACTGAGCACAACCAAACATAAATAATAAATAAAGAACCTTTTAAAAACAAAAATAATAAACCTCAAAGAAACTATCTAACCTTACACATAAATGAACTAGGAAAAAAAGGGGGGGGAATGAAGCCCAAAGTCAGTACAAGAAAAGAAATAATAAAGATCAGAGTGAAAGTAAATTGAAACAGAGACCAAAAAGGTAATAGAAAAGGTCAAAGAAACTAAGAGCTGATTCTTTGAAATGATGAAAAGAAATATTAATAAACCTTTAGCTAGACACTAAGAAAAAAGGAGAAAAGTAAAAGTCTCTGATAAATAAAATTAGAAATGAAAGAACAGAAATAACAGATACCACAGAAATACAAATAATTGTAAGACAATGATATGAGCAGCTAAAAGTATATGTCAACAAATTGCCCAACCTTGAAGAAATGGACAAATTCTTTGAATCCCAATCTTCCAAAACTAAGTCATGAAGAAATAGAAAAATCTGAATAGACTGATTACTAATACAGAGATTAAAGCAGTAAACAAAACCTCTAATAATCAAAAGTCCATGACCAGACAGCTTCCCAGGTGGTTTATACCAAACATTCAAAGGCGATGTAATATGTATTTTCCTCAAGTTTTTCTAAAAAATTAAAGAGGAGAGAACACTTCCTAACTTATTTCACAAGGCAAACATTATCCTGATACCAAAACCAAACAAGGACAACACACGCACACACACACACAATTATAGGCCATTATCCCTGGTAAACATGGATGTAAAAAATCTCAAAATATTAGCAAATCAAATACAATACATTAAAAATATCAAACATCATGATCAAGTGAGATTTACTCCAGGGATGCAAGGATAGTTCATTATGTGCAAATCAATCAATGTTTACAGCACATTAACATGACTTGATGGACATGAGTTTGAGTAATTCATGGGGTCGCCAAGAGTTGGACACGGCTGAGCAACTGAACTGAACTGAACAAAATGAAAAATAAAAAAATATCTCAATAGAGGCAGAAAAAGTATTTGACAAGATTCAATACTCACAAATTATAAAAATTCTCAACAAAATGGGTATAGAAGGAAGTACTTCAACATAGTGAAGGTTACAGACTGCATATTATATATGTGTAGCTAACATCATACTCAATGGTGAAAAACCAAAAGCTATCCCTTCAAGAAAAGGAGTAAGACAAGGATGCCCACTCTCATCACTCTTATTAAACATAAAACTGGAAGTCTTAGCCAGAGCAATTAGGCAAGAAAAATAAATAAGATGCATCTAAATTGGAAAGGGAAAAGTAAAACTACCACATTGTTTTGTTTTATCTAAAGAAAATTCCAAAGATTCCATCAAAGAACTATTTTCATTGATAAACAAAATGCAATAAAATGAAAATAAACAAAGATGAGCCTTGGAAAATTAAAAAAAAATTGAAATGATTTCAAGAATCTTTATAGATCACAACGTTAGATTAGAAATAAACTGCAAGGAAAAATCATAAAAACACAAACACATGGCAGTTAAACAATATGTTACTAAACAACAAATGGGTCACTGAAGGAATCAAAGAGGAAATTAAAAATACCTAGACAAATGAAAATGAAAGTGCAACAGTCCAAAACCTACGGGGTGCAGCAAAAGCAGTTCTAAGAAGGAAATTTATAAAATCTTACCTCAAGAAATAAGAAAAATCTCAAACAACCTAACTTTACACCTAAAACAACCAGAGAAAAAAGAACAAAAAAACCCTAAAGTTAATAGAAGGAAAGAAATCATAAAGATCAGAGCAGAAATAAATGAAGTAGAGACA
>NW_011489257.1:219-1841 GCF_000754665.1 Bison bison bison | reverse complement strand
TATTACTCAGCCATGAAAAAGAATGAAATAGTGCCACTTGCAGCAACATGAATGGATCTAGAGATAGTCATACTGAGTGAAGTAAGTCAGATAGAGAAGGAGAAACACGATATGACATCCATTATATGTGGATTCTAAAAAGAAATGATACAGATGAATTTACTTACAACATAGAAAGAGACTCATAGACTGAGAGAATGAATTTATGGTTGCTTGTGAGGGGTGGGAAGAACTTTGTGATGGACATGTACACTCTGCTATATTTAAAGTGGATAACCAACAAGAACCAACTGTATAGCACATGGAACTCTTATCAATGCTATGTGGCAGCCTGGATGGGAGAGGAATTTGGGGGAGAATGGATACATGTATATGTATGGCTGAGTCCCTTTGTTGTTCACTTGAAATGATCATAACGTTGCTAACCATCTATACTTCAATTCAAAGTAAAAGTTTAAAAAAATAAATCAAAAAATACGAGTTCACCCGTGGCAGATTCATGTCGATGTATGGCAAAACCAATACAATATTGTAAAGCAATTAGCCTCCAATTAAAATATATAAGTTTATATTAAAAAATAGAAAAAAATTAAAAAAAATAAAATAAATGAATCAAAAAATAATAAAATGCTCATACTACCAAAAGCAATCTACTGGTTTAGGGCAATGCTTATCAAAATCCCAATGACAGCTTTAATAGAAATAGAACAAACAATTCTAAAATATATGGAACCATAAAAGAAGCCAAAAAGTCAAAGCAATTTTGAGAAAAAAAAGAACAAAGCCGTAGGTATTATAATCCCTGATTTTAATCTATATTATAAAATTCTTGTAATCAAACAGCATGGTGTTGATAGAAAAACAGACACATATACCAATAAAACACAATTCAGAACGGTGAAATAAACCCACAAATATATGGAAAATTAATTTATGACAAAGGATTAAAGATCTTAGAATGGACAAAGATATTTTCTTCAATAAATGGTACTAGGAAAACTGCACAGCCACAAAAAAAGAAAGAAACAAAGTAGACCACTATCTCACAACATACAAAAAAATCATCTCAAAATAAAGACTTGAATGTAATGCCTGAAACCATTGCCCTCCTAGAAGAAAACATATGCACTACACCCTTTGACACTGATATTAGCAATATCTTTTTAAATATTTTCCTCAGGCAAGGGAAGCAAAATAAAAATAAGCAAACAGGATTATATCAAACTAAATAGGACTATATCAAACTTCTGCAGAGCAAAGGAAACCTTCCACAAAAAAGAAAAGACAATCTACTGAGTGAGAGAAAATACTTTTGAATCATATAGCTTATAAGGGGTTAATGTCCAAAACATTTAAAGAACTCATGTATCTCAACAACAAAAAACCCTGAACAACCTACTTTAAAAATGGAGAGAAGTCAGGCAGGTTGATTCCTCCAGTTCCATTCTTCTTTCTCAAGACTGCTTTGGCTATTCGAGGTTTTTTGTATTTCCATACAAATTGTGAAATTAATTGTTCTAGCTCTGTGAAAAATACCGTTGGTAGCTTGATAGGGATTGCATTGAATCTATTGATTGCTTTGGGTAGTATACTCATTTTCACTATATTGATTCTTCCAATCC
>NW_011489257.1:0-119 GCF_000754665.1 Bison bison bison | reverse complement strand
TTGTAAATTATGTAACTGACAAGGGATTAGACTCCAACATTTATAAACAGCTCATGACACTTATCAGCATCAAAACAAACAACCCAATCAACAAATGGGTAGAAGATCTAAATATACAT
>NW_011489256.1:5210-7035 GCF_000754665.1 Bison bison bison | reverse complement strand
TTCATCAATCCCGTAACCAATGAGTGCTCCTTCATGAAATGTCAGCACAAGTGTAAAGACCTCTGGTAATAATCCAATGCTGTTGAGTTGAGAAAGTAGCACTGGCTTGTCTGATGTTTAAAAGAATCATAAAAACAATCGGTTATACCACTTGATCCTTGTGCTTTTGTTTATAAAGGATGCTTTTCAAAATGCTCTGTTTTCTGTGGTATACCCCTATTTGCACTTAATGTCATTGTTAGCATCAGTCAGTCAGCTCTGTTACTCACTCGTGTCTGATTCTTTGCGACCCCACAGACTGAAGCAAGCCAGGCTTCCCTGTCCATCACCAACTCCCGAAGCTTGCTCAAACTCATATCCATCGAGCTGGTGATGCCATCCAACCATGTCATCCTCTGTTGTCCCCTTCTCTTCCTGCCTTCAATCTTTCCCAGCATCAGGGTCTTTTCAAATGAGTCAGTTCTTCACATCAGGTGGCCAAAGTATTGGAGTTTCAGCCTCAGCATCAGTCCTTCCAATGAATATTATGACTGATTTCCTTTAGGATGGACTGGTTGGATTTCCTTGCAGTCCAAGGGACTCTCAAGAGTCTTCTCCAACACCACAGTTCAAAAGCATCAATTCTTCAGTGCTCAGCTCTCTTTATAGTCCAACTCTCACATCTATACATGACTACTGGAAAAACCATAGCTTTAACTAGATGGACGTTTGTCAGCAAAGTAATGTCTCTACTTTTTAATATGCTGTCTAGGTTGGTCATAGCTTTTCTTCCAAGGAGCAAGCATCTTTTAATTTCATGGCTGCAGTCACCATCTGCAGTGATTTTGAAGCCCAAGGAAATAAAGTGTGTCACTGTTTCCCCATCTATTTGCCATGAAGTGATTGGACCAGATGCCATGATCTTTATTTTTTGAACATTGAGTGTTAAGCCAACTTTTTCACTCTCCTCTTTCATTTTCATCAAGAGGCTCTGTAGTTCTTCTTCACTTTCTGCCTTAAAGGTGGTGTCATTGGCATATCTGAGGTTATTGATATTTCTCCCAGAAATCTTGATTCCAGCTTGTGCTTCATCCAGCCTGGCATGTCACATGATATACTCTGCATATAAGTTAAATAAGCAGGGTGACAATATACAGCCTTCACGTACTCCTTTCCCAATTTGGAACCAGTCTGTTGTTCCATGTCCAGTTCTAACTGTTGCTTCTTAACCTGCATTCAGATTTTGCAGGAGGCAGGTCAGGCGGTCTGGTATGCCATCTCTTGAAGGATTTTCCACAGTTTGTTGTGATTCCCACAGTCGAAGGCTTTGGTGTAGTCAATAAAACAGAAGTAGATGTTTTTTTGGAACTATGTTGCTTTTTCGATGATCCAATTGATGTTGGCAATTTGATCTCTGGTTCCTTTGCCTTTTCTAAATGCAGCTTGAACATCTGGAAGTTCACAGTTCACATCATGTTGAAGCCTGGTTTGAAAAAATTTGAGCATTACTTTGCTAGCATGTGAGACGAGTGCAATTGTGCAGTACTTTGAGCATTCCTTAGCATTGCCTTTCTTTGGGATTGGAATTGAAACTGATCTTTTCCAGTCCTGTGGCCACTGCTGAGTTTTCCAAATTTGCTGGCATATTGAATGTAGCACTTTCACATCATTATCTTTCAGGATTTGAAATAGCTTAACTGGAATTCCATCACCTCCACTAGCTTTGTTTGTAGTCATGGTTCCTAAGTCCCACTTGACTTCACGTTCCAGAATGTCTGGCTCTAAGTGAGTGATCACACCATTGTGGTTGTCTGGGTCATGAAGATCTTTTTTGTATAGTTCTGTG
>NW_011489256.1:676-2356 GCF_000754665.1 Bison bison bison | reverse complement strand
ACACTGGAGTGGGTTGCCATTTCCTTCTCCAATACATGAAAGTGAAAAGTGAAAGTGAGGTCACTCAGTCATGTCCGACCCTCAGCGACCCCATGGACTGCAGCCTTCCAGGCTCCTCCATCCATGGGATTTTCCAGGCAGGAGTACTGGAGTGGGGTGCCAACTAACACTAAACAAATCTTGCATCATTAAATCCAATTTGGACATTTAACAGTAGTCTGTGAAACTGCATCTGTACTTTATTATGACCTCAAAAAATCATTTATATTTGATATTGACCATATGGTAAATTCTTAGACTAAAAAGAAGTTCCTAATAGCATTGAAACATGTATATTATCATATGTGAAATAGATCGCCAGTCCATGTTCAATGCATGAGACAGGGTGCTCAGGGCTGGTGCACTGGGATGACCCTGAGGGGAGAGAGTTGGGTTTAGGATGGGGAACACATGTACACCCATGGCTGATTCATGTGAATGTATGGCACAATATTGTAAAGTAATTAGCCTCCAATTAAAATAAATAAATAAATTAATTAATTTTTTTAAGTTCCTAAAAATAGGAACTGTTCACAACCATGATTATATAATAAAATTTAAAAATGATGTGAATTAGGTGGAAAAGTACAAAAACAAAATGAAATTCAGCTCTGGATGATTTGAAAACAGAGCTAACATGATTTATTAGTGTAACAAAGTGGTCAGGGCACTGTCTTGGCAACTAGCCTACCAGGTTCCTATCACTCAGCCCCATAGCAGCATGTGCATTTACACAGGTCATTCAATTCTCTGCACCTCAGGTCTCCTTACTGAAATAATGCTGAAAATAATGCCCTCAGGAAAATAATGTACCTCCGGCAGGTACAAAAATCAAAGAAAGCACCTCGTGTGATGTAGTACAATAGTGATGCATCCATCATAAGCGCTATTTAAAGGTTACATATTCAACTCTGTGAAGCCTCTTAATATTTACTTGAGACCATGAGCCTCTCAAGTAAATATTTATCAAAGCAAATATGGGGTTTCCACTTATCTGAAGACTGTAGCCCACAGCACATGTTCCAAAACAGGATCCTCTCATTCTGAAGACAAAACACCAGTCACCAGCAACTGGCAGAATGGCCTCGGGGGATTTGCAAAGAAGGGTCTGCTCATTTCAGACTACAGGAGGAATCCTAGTATTTTCTTCCTTTACCATTATCTCTTCCTAAAGGTTGAGATCCACACATTTGATCCTCAAGCACGTACATACAGTCGCTTCTTGGTCATTCTCTTTAAGACATCCCCATGACACTGGTAGTTGTTAGTTAAAGCATGTCTTCAGTGACATATCCAATTTTCTATCCTCACAGACCTGGCAGGATATGTCCATGGGCACCTCCTGCCTCTTATGCGTCTCCAGCCATCACGATCCTCCCCAGGAACCAGAGTTGGGTAGAACTGAAAAGCTCCAAAGGAGTGGAGGTTTCATATTCCTCTGCTGGACCTTGTATAAGCTGCTGCTGCTGCTGCTAAGTCGCTTCAGTCGTGTCCGACTCAATGCGACCCCATAGACGGCAGCCCACCAGGCTCTCCCGTGCCTGGGATTCTCCAGGCAAGAACAGTGGAGTGGGTTGCCATTTCCTTCTCCAATGCATGAAAGTGAAAAGTGAAAGCCGAAGTCGCTCAGTCATCTCCGAC
>NW_011489256.1:220-576 GCF_000754665.1 Bison bison bison | reverse complement strand
TACATGTCTCTTGTATTTTAACATTCACAAATCTTGCTTCATTGTTAATAGTTTTACTCATTGTAAGCATTAATAAATACCTAGGCATTTAGATCAAAATTATTAATAACAGGTAAAAGAGCTACACTCTTTTTATCACATAGCAGTATTTCATGCATTGCAGTTTAGTGAAGAAGGATTTATCATCCAATGATTTATTTGATACATACCATTATGTTTTGTTCCTGGAATGATAGCAAATGAGGCTTTCTGCGGCCAACTGCTGCTGCTGCTAAGTCACTTCAGTTGTGTCCGACTCTGTGCGACCCTATAGACGGCAGCCCACCAGGCTCCCCCGTGCCTGGGATTCTCCAGGC
>NW_011489256.1:0-120 GCF_000754665.1 Bison bison bison | reverse complement strand
CATGTCCGACCCTCAGCGACCCCATGGACTGCAGCCTTCCAGGCTCCTCCATCCATGGGATTTTCCAGGCAGGAGTACTGGAGTGGGGTGCCAACTAACACTAAACAAATCTTGCATCAT
>NW_011489255.1:15880-16696 GCF_000754665.1 Bison bison bison | reverse complement strand
CTAACAGAGTTTTAACAAGAGAACACACTGGTCATAGCAAACACCCTCTTTCAAAAACACAAGAGAATACTCTACACATGGACATCACCAGATGGTCAATAACAAAATCAGCTTGATTATATTCTTTGCAATCAAAGATGGAGAAGCTCTATATAGACAGCAAAAACAAGATGGAGAGCTGTTGTGGCTCAAATAATGAACTGCTTATTGCCAAATTCAGACTTAAATTGAAGAAAGTAGGGAAAACCACTAGACCATTCTGGTATGACCTAAATCAAAGCCGTTATGATTATACAGTGAAAGTGACAAATAGAGTCAAGGGATTAGATTTGATAGAGTGCCTGAAGAACTATGGCTGGAGGTTCAACACATTATACAGGAGGTAGTGATAAAGACCATTGCCAAGAAAAATAAATGCAAAAAAGGCAAGATGGTTGTCTGAGAAGCCCTTACAAATAGCTGAGAAAAGAAGAGAAATGAAAGGCAAAGGAGAAAGGGAAAGATATACCCATTTGAATGCAGAGTTCCAAAGAATAGCAGTGTGAGATAAGAAAGCCTTCCTCAGTGATCAGTGCAAAAAATAGAGGAAAACAATAGAATGGTAAAGACTAGAGATCTCTTCAAGAAAATTACAGATACCAAGAGAACATTTCATGCATAGATGGACAAAATAAAAGGCAGAAATGTTATAGACCTAACAGAAGCAGAAGATATTAAGAAGAGGTGACAAGAATATACAGAAGAACTCTACAAAAAATATCTTAATGACACAGATAACTATGATGGTGTGATCACTCACCTAGAGCCAGACATCCT
>NW_011489255.1:14656-15780 GCF_000754665.1 Bison bison bison | reverse complement strand
ACCTGGATGAGGGCATGGAAAATCACTCCAGTATTCATGTCTGGAGAATCCGATGGGCAGAGGAGCCTGGTGGGCTACAGTTCATAGGGTCACAAAGAGTTGGACATGACAGAAGGAACTTAGTATGCACACACAGGCCTTAATAAACTAAGAAAAGAAAAAACAAATGGAACTCAAATTTAACAGAAACAAGAAAATAATAAAGATCAAGCAGACATAAATGGAATAGAAAACAGGAAAATAATAGAAAATACTAACAAAGCTAACATATTTCTCAGCAATGATAATCAAAATTGACAAATTTTAGCTACACTAAGTTCAGAAAAAAGAGAGAAAGCCCAAATAAGCAACCTAAAATGTGAAAAGGTGTATTACATCTCACAACACTGAAATAAAAAGAATCATCTATAACTATGTGCAAAAAACTAAGACAACCTAGGAAAAAATTTTAGAAACATACCAGAATTAACCCAGAAAGACCTAAAAATTCTGAAAAACAAATTACCAGTAAAAAGACTGAATCAACAATCAAATGTTTCTCAATAAATAGAAGCATAGAACCAGGTGGCTTCATTGGTAAATTTTACCAAATATTTAAAGCAGCAACATTAATCCTTCTGAAACGCCTTCAAAAAATAAAAAAGGAAGGAACACTCCCAAACTCACTTCATGGGGCTAGCCTTATCCTGATATCAAAACCAGAAAAGTACATTACAAGAAAATAAAAATACAGGGCAATATCCCTGATGAATATGATGCAAAATTCTCATTTAAGTTCTATCAAACCAAATTCAGCAGCTCATTAAAAGGATCATTCACCATGATGACATGAGATATATTTGTGAGATGCAAAAAAGCTTCAACATATGAAAATCAGTAAATGTGATATATCCCATCAATACCACTACTGTTACATCTACTACTATGATACATCTACTACTGTGGGCAAGAATCCCTTAGAAGAAATTGAGTAACCTTAATAGTTAACAAAAGAGTCTGAAATAAAGTACCTGGGTGCAATCTCAAACATGACAGAATGGTCTCTGTTAATTTCCAATCAAATCATTCAATATCACAGTAATCCAACTCTATGTCCCAACCAGTAATGCTGAAGAACCCAAAGT
>NW_011489255.1:9684-12418 GCF_000754665.1 Bison bison bison | reverse complement strand
ACATCATAGTCAGTGGTGAAAGTTTGCAGGATATTCCTCCAAGATAAGGAAAAAGACAAGAGTGCTTGCTCTCATCATTCCTACTCAACCTGTTAATAGTACTGCAGGTCCTAGACAAAGGAATCAGGGAAGAAATAGAAATAGTGATAAAAGCCATCAGAACTGTAAAGGAAATTTTAAAGTTGGCTCTATTAGCAGATGAAATAATTTTATTTATTGAATATCCTAAAGATTCCCTCCCAAAATCTTTTCAGATTTAATCAACAAATTCAGTAAAGTTGCAGGATAGAAAATTAACATACAAAATTACTGACATATCTGTAACTCGACAATGAATTATCTGAAGCTGAAAAAATCCCATCTATGATACCATCAAAAAGAATAAAATACTTAGAAATAAATTTTACTGAGGTGATGAAAAATTTTTGTACACTGAAACGTCATAAGACATTGATAAAATAAATTGAAGGCAACTCAAAATAAATGAAATAATATTCCATGCTCAAGTACTGGAAAATTAATATTGTTAATAGTTCCATACAGCCCAAAGCCATGAATAGATTCAATACAATCCCTATCAAGAGTCCAATGGCCACCTTTACATGAGAAAAAAAAATCCTAAAATTTATATGGAACCACAAAAGATCCCAAATAGTAAAAGCAGTCCTGAAAAATAAGAATGAAATGAGAGGAGACATTACAGTTTCTGATTTCAAGTCATATTAAGCTACAGTAACCAAACCAAACCAAAAAAAATGTTTTTTTTTTTAATTGGAAGCTAAAGTTCCTGCCCAACAAAATGAAATGATCAACAAAACAAAAAGACAACCTACAGAATGGGAAATTACTTGCAAACCATATCTCCTAAAGGGTTAATACAAAAAATATATAAAGATCTCACAGTAATCAAGAGCAAAATCAAACAATCTAATTTCAAAAAATGATTAAAGTATGTTAATAGCCATTTTTTCAAAGAAGTCATAAAATGGATTTACAAGAACGTGAAATGTTGCTCAGCATCACTAATCATAAGGTAAATATACATCAAAACCACAATATCACCTAAGATCTGCTAGAATGGCTATAATTTTAAAAAAGAGGGCGTATAACAAAAGTTAGTGAGGATGTGAAGAGAAGGGAACACTTTTACACTGTTGGGATTGAAAATTGATACACTCACCAGGTAAAAGAATATGGAGGTTTATCAATAACTAAAAATAGAATAACCATATGATTTAACAATTTCACTTCTGGAATATATTCAAGGGAAACAAAACCTATGTTGAAAAGATATCTCCACTCATGATCACAGCAGCATTAGCTACAACAGCAGGGACATGGAAATAGTCTATGTGTCTACTGATGGAGGAATGAACAAATAACTTGTGGAGTATACAATGGAAACTTATTCAACCATGTGGTTTTTCCAGTAGTCATGTGCAAATGTGAGAGTTGGTTCATAAAGAAGGCTGAGCACTGAAAAATTGATGTTTTCTAATTGTGGTGTTGGAGAAGACTCTTGAAAGTCCCTTGGACTGCAAAGTGATCAACCAGTCAATCCTAAAGGACATCAAATCTAAATTGGAGGGACTGATGATGACTGAAGCTCTAATACTTTGGCCACCTTTTGGGAAGAGCTAATGCATTGGAAAAGACCTTGATGATGGGAAAGATTAAAGGAAAAAGGAGAAATGGGTGGTAGAGGATGAGATGGTTAGATAGCATCACTGACTCAATGGACACGAATTTGAGCAAACTCCAGAAGATAGTGAAAGATAAAGGAGTCTGGCATGCTGCAATCCATAGGGTCACAGAGTCGGACACGACTGAAGCGACTTAGCAAAACACAAAGTATATAAAAAGAGATAAGATTTATGCTTAGCAGAGGAAAGGGGAAAAGAAATGCAGCAAGGCAAAATGGTTGTCTGAGGAGGCCTTACAAATAGCTGAGAAGAAAAGTGAAAGCAAAGGAGAAAAGAAAGATATACCCATCCGAATGCAGAGTTCCAAAGAATAGAAAGAAGAGAAAAGAAACCCTTCTTAAGTGAACCGGGTAAAGAAATAGAGGGGAAAGTTAGAATGGGAAAGACTAGAGATCTCTTCAAGAAAATTAGAGATATCAAAGAAACATTTCACGCAAAGATGGGCACAATGAAGGACATAAACGATATGGATCTAACAGAAACAGAATATATTAATATGAGGTGGCAAGAATATACAGAAGAACTGTAGAAAAAAGGTCTTAATGGACTACATAACCACAATGCTAATGTTATGTGGTATGTAACCACCTTACTGTGCTAAATGGTATGATCACTCACCTAGAACCAGACATCCTGGAGTGCAAAGTCAAGTGGATCTTGAAGCATCACTATGAACAAAGCTGATGGAGGTGATAGAACTCCAGCTGAGCTACTTCAAATCCTAAAATGTGATGCTGATAAAGTGCTGCACTCAATATGCAAGCTCATTTGGAAAACTCAGCAGTGGCCACAGGACTAACTAGGAAAGGTCAGTTCTCACTCCATTCTCAAAGAAGGGCAATGCAAAAGAATGTTCAACTTACCACACAATTGCACTCATCTCACATGCTAGCAAGGTAATGCTCAAAATCCTTCAAGGTAGGCTTCAACAATACATGAGCCAAGAACTTCTATCCATACAAGCTGGATTTAGAAATGGCAGAGGAACCAGAGATCACATTGCCAATGATCCATTGGATCATAGAAAAAGC
>NW_011489255.1:5352-6246 GCF_000754665.1 Bison bison bison | reverse complement strand
TTATTTTTATTCTCTGATTGCCATGGCTGGGACTTCCAAAACCATGTTGAATAATAGTGGTAATAGTGGGCACCCTTGTCTTGTTCCTAATCTTAGAAGAAATGCTTAAAATTTTTCATCATTGAGATTAATATTTGTTATGGATTTCTCATATATGACCTTTATTATGTTGATGTAAATTCCTTCTACGCCTGCCTTCTGTAGATTTTTTATTATAAATCTATATTGAATTTTTTGAAGGTTTTCACTGCATCTATTGAGAAGATCATTTGTTTTTGTTTTTTCAGTTTGTTAATATGGTGTATCACATACAAATTTTCTATTTGAGTATTTTGAAGAGTCTTTGCATCCCTGAGATAAAGCCCACTTAATCATGTTATATAATCCTCTTAATGTGTTATTGGATTCCATTTGCTAGAATTTTGATGAGGATTTTTGAATCTGCTTTTACTGCATGCCATAGGTTTTGAATTGTTATGTTTTCATTGTCATTTGCTTCTAGTTATTTTTTTTATTTCCCCTTTAATTTTTTCAGCAACCTCTTTTATTATTCAGAAGTGTATTTTTTAGGCTCCTTATATTTGTGTTTTTACAATTTTATTTCTTTAGTTTATATCTAATCTTACAGCATTTTGGTCAGAAAAAATTCTTGATACAATTTCAATTTTTAAAATTTTTCCAGAATTGATTTCTGACTGGAGATATTATCTATCTGGTGGAAGTTCCATGTGCACTTGAGAAAAAAGTAAAATCTACCTTTTTGAATGAAATGTTTATAGATATTGATTAGATCCGTCTGGCCCAGTGTGTCCTTCAAGTCTTGTTTTTCCATAATTTTCTGTCCGAAATATCTGTCCATTGGTTTGAGTGGAGTGTTAAAGTCCTCCACTATTG
>NW_011489255.1:4876-5252 GCF_000754665.1 Bison bison bison | reverse complement strand
TTCAGTCTGTATCTGTCCCTAGGTCTGAAATGGGTCTCTTTTAGACAGTGTATATAGGGGTCTTGTTTTTGTATCCATTCAGCCAGTCTATTACTTTTGGTTGGAATATTTAGTCCATTTACATTTAAGGTACTTATTGATATGTATGAACCTATTACCATTTACTTTATTGTTTTTGCTTTGTTTTTGTAGGTCTTTTTCTCTCTCTCTCTCTCTCTCTCTCTCTCTCTCTCTTGTATTTCCTGTCTAGGGAAGTTTCTTTAACATTTGTTATAAAGCTGGCTTGGTGGTGTTGAATTCTCTTAACTTTTGCTTATCTGTAAAGCTTTTGAATTCTCAATCAAATCTGCATGAGTTCCTTGCTGGGTAGAGTAAT
>NW_011489255.1:222-903 GCF_000754665.1 Bison bison bison | reverse complement strand
ACTGTAATGATAGATACATGTCATTATGCTATTGTTCAGTTTCTCAGTCATGTCCAACTCTTTATGACCCCACAGACTGCAGCATGCCAGGCATCCCTGTCCTTCACTATCTCCCCAAGTTTTCTCATACTCATGTGCACTGAGTTGATGATGCCATCCAACTATCTCATCCTCTGTCACCCACTTCTCCTCTTGCCCTCAATAGTTCCCAGAATCAAACTTTTCTCTAATGAACTCATTTTTTTCTCATCAGGTGGCCAAATTATTGCAGCTTCAGCATCAGTCTTTCCAGTGAATATTCAAGGTTGGTTTCCTTTAATTGACTGGTCTGATTTTGCTGTTCAAGGGACTCTCAATAGTTTTCTCCAGCACAACAGTTTGAAAGTGTCAACTCTTCGGCACTCAACCTTCTTTATGGTCCAACTCTCACATCCATACATCACCACTGGAAGACCATAGCTTTGACTATACAGACCTTTGTAAGCAAAGTTATGTCTCTGCTTTTTAATACACGTTTTTTGTTTGTTTGTTTGTTTTTTACTATGGCATTATAGATTTGTCCAAACCCATAGAAGTAGAACACCGAGAGTGACCCCTAGTGTAAACTATGAATATTCAGTGATTAGGATGTATCAATGGAAGTTCATCGATTGTAAAAAAAAAAAAAAAAAAAAAATAACA
>NW_011489255.1:0-122 GCF_000754665.1 Bison bison bison | reverse complement strand
GAATATTAACCTCATTTTCTCAAGGCCTCACACTTAAACTTTAATTGCTTTCTTAATCTTAATATAGCCACAGTGGGGCTTCAGTATTTGAAGTCTGAGGGGATACATTCAGGAGTAGTAGG
>NW_011489254.1:12794-13324 GCF_000754665.1 Bison bison bison | reverse complement strand
CTGTTAAAATGCCTTCAGATGATCCCAGGGGTTTGAATTTGCTCTTGTGACCTGCCTTCCTGTATTTGATCATGTAGGCTGTGCTCCTCAATACCTACCTAAAGATAATGCGCATGTGATAACCGACTTCTGTCAGAACTGAGACTTAAGTGCAGTAAATCCATTGCCAATTTGAATCTTTTTACATTATCCTATAAAATTGTGTCATGGGCAGTTCAGTCCAAGATGTCAACACTATGGCTTGAATGATCCAAAAGGGCTATTCACCAATCCTGTTAATTGAAATTAGCTTTTTATAGTGGAATGACTGACAGTAGTCAGTCACCAAAGGCTTCCTTGCTCTTTTCCTTCCTTCCATGGTGCACTTTCATCTCATGATCCTTTAATTTCCATGCATATTCTCTTTTAAGATAAAGGAAGTGTCTCATAAGCATAACTGATATTTTCCTCTTGTTAGATACATGACCAAATGCAGACAAAGACTGATTGCACATTGCCTTCTTAATGGAAATATAGAAGGGTCTCCACTT
>NW_011489254.1:11830-12694 GCF_000754665.1 Bison bison bison | reverse complement strand
ATTTTATGGTGTTGCTTCTAAACATGAGCAGTTTGTGTAATTTTCTTTTGAAGACTGTGGTTCTGTATTGCCACGAAACAGACTATCCCATATAGTAGAGAGCTGTGGTGTTTTAAACATTTAATCAAGTGTTTGTTTGGAGCCAGTGCAGTGTCTGGCTATCTAAGTAAAGAAGACAGACTACAATGGCCCTGCTTTAATGGGTGCTTTGTGATGAACTGACAGTGAGGTCTAGGGAATTGAGACTTTAATCTCAAACCTTTTTCCTAGACCAGATAATTAATGTCTCTTTCGTCAGTCGTGGTAGCATTGGGTTATTAATAGGTGTTTAAAAACAGCACTAACTCTTTACTTGTGATTTAACATCTATCTTATTCAATTTCGATGTTTTTATTTGGCACCACTGTGCTGTGTACTCTGGGTTGATACAAAGGAAATAAGACCAAGTCTACAACCTCAACGAGCTTAAGATCTCACTTTATGTGTTTTGTACCAGGTAGACCAGTGGTACAGAAAGGAGGCAAAAGAGGGGCCAAAAAAAAGTGTCATTTAGGAGGCAACTGCAGCAGAGTGACTTTATTCTGCTTTTGTAATTTTGTAAAAACTGCATTTGTAAAAAAATGCAGATTTCTTGGTGGTTCTCTGTAACTAATGAGGTATTTCATTTTTATGAAATGAGAATTTTAATGAGAATTTTCCTTTTGAACAAACTTTCTGAAGTGAATCTTATGGGTACTGCAGTTTGAACACCACTGGATAGAAAGTCTTGCTTCATACTTATGTCAAGCTGGGAGCAGGATAGGATTGTTGGGATTATTCCATTCATTGTAATGCCTCTCTCTTGCTACACAGGGGGAAAGACAG
>NW_011489254.1:9962-11375 GCF_000754665.1 Bison bison bison | reverse complement strand
CCCCAGCTCCTTGTTTATTTTAGTTGCTTTGTGATGGATCTTTCTGAATTCTATTATACCATTCACAGGGTACAATATCTAAGCCTGCCTAGTGGAGTCTTGGTGAATATGGAAGGCAGTAATGTTGACATGGAACTTCTTCCTGGTTGGGGGGAATTTTTATATGATAGTTATTTGGCTTTGTCTATGCAATATAAGCCGTGTACATATACAGATCACATTATAACCCCATCATTTTCTGGAAGGCAGTTTACACGAGGTCCTCCCTCAGTCCAGAAACTAGTTGCTTTCACAGTACAATCTTGAAACTCTCTCAGACCCCTCCAGTGGGTCTGAGTGTCTGCCTGTTTTCTAATAACAGTGACATATCCCCAGTTTCAAACTAAGCTAAGGATATTTTGTTATATTAATTTTCTCAATATTAAAAAAAAAAAAAACCACTCCTCATTGGAGTCTTATCTTGAACATTACCCTCTACCCTCTATTCATTGAAGTTTTCTATAGACACAAGTAGGAACTCTGACCCACTGAAACTTGAAAATCAATGATAGTAAAACAAAGCCAAATAATGTTAGCTAGCCTTTCATTGTTTTATATTTTAAATTATTCACTTAAATTTCCTCCTTCTGCTGTCCTCTCATTCCCATTTCTTCCTCCCCAAATATGTACACATATCCACCAAATTCATATATTTTCTATTCATACAATAAATCACACTTAAAATATTCAGGGGATTCTTCAGCCTTTAGCCTGTGTTCCATCTTTTAGTATTACAACACAAAGCCATTTCCGAACTAGTACCTATAGTTACTTCAGAGCCTAGAAGCGGTTCCCGAAGCTAGCTATCTGTCTATCAGAACTAGCTGGGGCACTTGTTTTAAATGCAGATTTCTAGGTCCCACGCCAGACCTTCTGAATCTAATCATATCCCAGATGCAGATGCTTACTATATCTGTAACAGATCAAGCCGAATCCATATCCTCCAGACAAGCAGATCCAAATATGATTATAGTAATTGGTTCAATCAATTGTATTAACAATGTAGTGCTACTTACCACACCATCACTCTTTGTGGCCAAGTCTGATTCAGGAGCTTTCATATGTATAATGCTAAGTTGCATCACTGATGTAAATGGTAACATGATTTCAAAATGGCTTTGAAACATTTAATTTATTTCACCTGACAACTTAAGCGTGTACCTTTGCCCAAAATTTATCTAGAAATGAAACACATTTTAAAAAAATTTTGTGATATAACTAGAACTTTTTTCTTCCTGATACAATAGTGCCTCCAAGCTTTGGATTTCTTGCACTCAAACCAAGTGATCCACAGAGACATAAAGAGTGACAATATTCTCCTTGGGATGGATGGCTCTGTCAAACTGAGTAGGTATTATGGTTCAGATGGCATGT
>NW_011489254.1:4152-8979 GCF_000754665.1 Bison bison bison | reverse complement strand
AGTAAAAAGAAAACTCAAGTCCTTTATCCCCAGGGAATGGAAAAAAGCCAAATGTCATTTCTTGTCTCCACTAAAAGTGGCCAGAATGGGCTCTTTAATGGGACAAGTGACATAGAAGCTCCAAATTGTAATTTTCAAAATTACTGTGAGTTATTTATTTTATGTTTCTCTTAAGATGTCTCAACAGCTTTTTCAAATGCTTTGATAACACTATTTCTAATGTCAGGGGTCTTTAAAATTCTGTAGCATAATTTTCTGCTGTCAAAAATATATATAGCTTTTTTAAAAGCAAGATGTGGGAAGAAAACAGTATTTTTATCACATGCCACTTACTTTTAGCAAAGTAAATAAATGCATTTCCAGAACAGCTGAAATTTTTTAAATTAGATTTTCATTATCAGTAAAGATTTATTGAGCCACAGCAGCTTGGTGGGTATTGAATGGAACACAAGATAGACACAGTACCAGCCTGGCAAAATCACAAACTTAATTAGACTGTCAAGTTAAAAATGAATGGAAATTGTGTTGGGTAACTCAGTTTGCTACTGCAGAATCAGAGGTTAGATCCTTATGTGGTCTGGTTACTTCTGTAAGGAGAAAAGCTCCATTTTGGAGCCTAACGCCCATTCAGAGAAAGGCAAAGGAACATGAAAGAAATGGTTGCTCAGTGCAGAAGTGAACTGTTTTGTTTGTTTTGTTGAATAAAATCTAAAGGTAAGTCAGAAGCTGTGTTATATATATAAAGGGCATCACACTATTAAGAAAAGGAAACATGTACCAATTCGAATTCTAGTCTCAAATTCTATGCAGAGTGCCAGTGCCAAAGGCATCTTGCATATTGTTGGCTTCCTTACCACTAAGAGTCTAAAATTGAATTTTACCATTAGTATATAAAAATCATTTCCTGTACATGGTTAAGTGTTTACACGTTCAACTTATAAAATCCATATGAAAGCCAAATATACGTGGCTTTCTGTACATGTAAAGAAACTTACAGACTAATTATCTAGTTATTTTGAAATGGAGCAGTTTCTAATTGGGAGCTGCATTCCCTGTGAATGGAGAGGGGGACAGCCTCCCCTTTGCCCCTCCCTAATTCTTCTCTGCTAGTTGGCCTCTTGTCTTAGACCTAGCACTGAATATAAAATAACAGATAGGAGTGAATGCCCTAATGAATGCTATGGGCTATTGCTCTGGGCTCATGAAACAATCTGGAAGTGAGACCTGCACCGTGATTAGCTGCCTGCAGGGCTGAGTGGAAAAAGAGGAGCATTTTCCCACTGTTTGTGGATCAGTCCTCCATGAACTTAATCAAACCCACCCCTGACCTATGGATAATTACATGGGCTTGTCCTTATTGTCTAACCACCTTTGCCCTTTAAGAAGTAGCAGTGAAAGAACACACCAGGCCTCTTGTTTCCATGGATTTCCTCCTCTAAATCTTCAGAGTTTGGAGGCACTAAACAGATTATGGCTATTTTGCTTTCTGTCTTCTAATGAGTAATTTACAGCTTGCAAAATTTAAGGATTAAATAAATGCTCTGTAAAGCAGTTGGCCTCAGTAATGCATTTATTACCTTCTTCAGTTCCCCAAGTACAATTGATCGCTCTTCAGCAAGGCTGTTAATTGTTAGAAAGAAGGAAACAAGTTGTAATCTTTATGGGCATCTTCTAGCCTGGGATTAGAGCTAATAATTAACAGCTTGTCTCTTAGGATCCGAAGCCTTGTATCTAAATAAGTGCTTGTAGATTAACAAGCCACAGGTTCAGGAAGCCTACATTATGGCTATAACAAAAAGATTCGTCAGGAAGACCACCCTGTTGAATTCCACTGATAAGGATTTACTGTAACTATGCTCATTATTCTCCATGTGTGATCAACCTCCAGTGACTCAATCAAGTCCGTATGGAGGCAGCCCTCTATCTGTTTGCCAGGCGCCACAAGGACTTTTTAAGTTTTGATTTTGAATATGTTGTCCTCCTGTTCTCTTAAATAAAATCCAGTATCCCTGGCTATATGCCCTTATTTGGGATTTGAAAAATATAGTCACTGAAACACTGGAGAGGTTGGACAGAAAAACGCATACCATGACCTTGTTGGAAGCCTGTGTTTTCTTGAATTCTGGTGACCAGGGCGTGTGGAGAAATAGAAAATGGCAGAACTGGCTTAGCCCTTCTTTCTTTAACATCCTTCTGAGACTACCACCAGTCTACCACTTTAGCTTTGAAGATGAACAAAAGGAAGGAAGTGGAAGTGAGACAGAGTGGTAGAGTGAAGTCTAACATGTTAATATGAAAAACATTTGGCCTATGGAGTCAGGCAGATTTGGGTAAGTCCTGGTTCCACCACCTGCCAGCTCTGTGACCTTCAGCAGATGACCCAGAACCTCTATAAGCCCTGTTTCCTGTGTGTAATTGGGGACAATATCTGTCTTGCAGAGTTAGTATGAAATCTAAATGAAATCATACATGTAAACACCTAGCACAGTGTCTAGCTCATTGTAAGGAGAGGGAGAAAGAGATTTATATATCAATAGAAAAGTGAGAAAGGAAACAGAACAGATGCTTAGAATACTTTTTACCCATTCATGAAGGGAGATTGGATTCCCCACTCCCCCCAAGCACTTCCCTTCCACAGTAGCATCCCCTTGAAGAGTGGAAGGTCCTACACGGTTCAGTATAAATTACCATGAACAGGTTACACTGAGCAGCAGAGGTTAAAGTTGGAATCTGGGACTATACATTCGAAGGCTGTTGGCATTTTGCTGTGGCTTTTGTGTGTGTGTCTGTTGTGTCAGTTGGAACTGAGCAAGCCTTCTTGGAATATTGCCTGTTAACATATCACTGATGCAAGGAATTAGCTACGTTCCCCCCCTAGTTTTAAAGTAGTTGGGATTTTTTTTTTAAGTAAATTGCTCTGTACTAATTGACCTAATTTGTTCATAAAATGCCTTTTAAAGGTTAAAGAGTTGTTAACTGTGCCAATGTTATAAGGTTGGTACTCTTTCAGAGACAGAGAGGAGACAAGTTCCTCACTGCCTGAAGTTTGTGCACTCAACGTAATTGGCCTTGAATGTGTTGTTCTGTGACCCACAGCCATTTTTGGTGCAGCCTCCAATAATAAAGTGCCTTGTTCTTTCTGTTCACCAAAGTGACTGAAGTCAAATTCAAACTTTCTCTGTGGATGTGCAAATCAAACGTTGGTATACTGCTCCTCTCCCCAACTTGTGTGTTCGTTTGAAGATATCTTTTTATAAACCTATGATTATAATGACCTGATTCTAAATAAGGAGGCACAATCATTTCCATAAAACAAATCTTTGGTTTGTTGTTGTTGTTGTTGTTTTCCTCAGCACTAAGAGAGTGCCTCTTTATTAACTTGGCATTCCACATAATGGGGCTGTTCTTGTCGATGGGTTTTGAGGGATTTTGGTGTTTGTGAAACATCTCAGTGATATCCAGTGGAGGATCCTACTGGACCCTGTGGGTGGAGCCCCTTTTCTGTGTAACTTTCCAGACCTTTATCCTAGTTGAGATGAACTTTAAGTGTTCTCTTTCTACCCTTGCTTTAAGCATCTGTGAAGCCATATCAAACACTGGATCTTTGGAAGACAATTATCAGTATCAAGAAGAGCTATCTGAAGGCTAAAAACAGTGTTTAAGAGAGTATGGGACCCACCTATCTTATACCAGTGGTTCTCCTCCTTGGTTGTACATTGGAATCCCTGTGAAGCTTCAAGAACTGATAAGGTCAGGTTTCTACACCAAGGACTAGAACAAATATCAATACAAAGCTCTGTGGCTAGCCCTTTGTAGAACCCTGTCTAAACTGAAAAAACCATTCTTCATCAGCCCTCTTTGAGCCTGGTTGTTCAACCAGAAAAGAGCATGCTCTCATTCTGGCCACATTTCTCCTTTTCATCTAAAAAGGACATCATGAATCACTTTGTCAAAATCCTGGCACATTCTGGCATTCTTTGATTTACTGTTTCCAGCCACGCTATCAAAAAAGAAGTGACATTAGTTCAGCACATACCTCCTTGCTATGCCATTTTCTTTTTCAATTTTGCTTCTGCTGCAAATGCAGTCCATCATTACCACCTGCTAGCTGTTGTGTACATCACACATATTGATGATAATAAAGCCATCAGTCTAACTGCTCATAATTAGCAGCGTATAACCTGTATGGTCAGAGAGAAGGGTGGGAAGAAGTACCAACTGAGACCTGTTGTCTACAGGAAGAGGCTCCCTACTCCCCCATCCCCACACTTGAAACACTGCACAAGTGTTAGTTTCTTCTTTTTTACTATAGAACTAGGGAAATTGTGGTTAGCTTGTATGCCTAGAGAAGAGAATTAAGCAGAATAGAATCTCTAGCACTAAAAAGCAGCAATTTAGGGCCAAAGTGCTTTGAGCTCCCTCCAACCACTGGAACCTGTGTTGTGGACTGGAATGTCTGGGTTTGATGGAATTAAAGTCAAATATAAACTTTCTGAGTGCCAGAGAAGCAAGCGTACTTTGCTAGCACTCTGTCAATATTGTTTTGAATGTATTTCAGGAAGAGCTGGAGCAAGGTTTATTGATGGTTTGTTGACACTCCGCCTACTTTGAGGGCAAACCTATGCCTAAAAGGAGGGGCGAGTTGGGATAACAGCAACTAAAATAATTATTATGAAAAAGTAACAGAGTCTCTTTTTAATCAGAAAAATATTGCCTGTCAAAAGATAGATAGCTCTTAAGACTCATTGGTTGTCAGGAATTTAGCATAGGAAAATGGGACCTAGCCATAGGAAAGCTGCAAGTCTCATTTAGATTGTAATTCAGAAG
>NW_011489254.1:503-2293 GCF_000754665.1 Bison bison bison | reverse complement strand
GACCTACTATACAAGACAAGTCAGGAACTAAATTTAGAGCACAGTGCTTATTCAGTTATCACACTGAACTGTTGGGTTGAATAAGTCAAAATAGGGAATACAACATTAGTTATAATATAACAACTTTTTTGTAGATTTGGCCCCATTTACTCTTGTCTTAGAAATGTCAGAGCCTTTAATGAAATCCATATACACATCAGAGGCAGTAATACACTCTGGCCTTTAACTTCTGAAATCCCAGGTCAAAAGTAATCTCTAAGTCATAAGGTGTCAAGTCACTTGTTGCCAAATCTCTCCCATAAAACACTCAAAGATAGTTGAAAGGAATTGGGACATAAGTAGGTTATAGGCAACAACCAGAAGACACACTGCTTATAAACAGTCAACATTATATACAGATACTGGCGAATAAAATAGGAAACCTAACTGGACCTTTTGTTCCCCATTTCCAAGTTTAATTGTAAAACGATTGACCTCAAAAGGGTCCGTTTCCTTTGTTAAAGGTAGAGGTGGAGTTACACATGCTCAGTGTGTCTCATCTCTTTTTTTTTTTCAGTTGAAGTTTCAATATCAGACTCTCAGAAATTAATAGAATGAATGTACAGAGAAGTAGAAGAATATAGTAGACCCGAAAAGCACTATGAACCAATTTGACATAATTAAGATTTATACAATTTTCACCCAACAGTAGGATACAAATTCTATTCGAGTTCCCATAGACTATAAACTAGGAGATTGTGAAACATATCCAGGGACATAAGACCATGGCTTCTTAGATATAGCCCTCATTTAAAAATGGAAATTTAATTTACAAATACATGGGAGTTTTTAAAGTATCTTTGATATTAATTTCTCATTTTGATATTATTTTCTCATTTAAATGCTTTCTTCTCTGGAGTCACCCTCCATGATTTTTCAGTCTTCTAACTTTATTGAGGTTTTCAATAGCTAAGTCACAGAGCTCTCTTGGTAAATGCCACACTGCGTTTGAAAATATGTGGGTTATTTTCAAATCTTTTGATATTGGTCGCTAACATAATTCCACAGTAATAAGAGAACAGACTCTGTATGATCTCAATGCCTTTAGACCATGAAATTTCTGTACCTGGTCTTACGTCAGTGTGTCTCATCTCTTGAAGAGTCCTCGTCTGCCTCTGCTTACAAAAACCACTATCACAGAGGGTGGGAACACTGTGAGGTGGTGCCGTGAAGTGGTCAGGCATATGGACTCTGGGCTCCCACTTCCTGGATTCAGATACTGACCCTCATTGCTAATTGTGTAATGTTGGGCAAGTTATTATGTTAACCCTACCGCCCTCAGTTTCTTCATCTGTCAATTGGTCATAATTGAGTATAACTCAGGGGATTGTTGTATGAATCATGTGAGCTAATAGTAATCATTCAGTAAATGCTAACTAATAATATTTCCCATGAAACAATCTTTATACAGATATTAAGATATAGATGAATAGCCCTCTTGGTCTTATTGTTACATTGTTTGTTAAATAGATTTTTATGGGCTAGTCTGGGAGCCTGTTCACCATGTATAACACCATTTCCATGGGAAAATGTATTTTGAGTTCCAAATATTCAACTTAGAAAGAAATGTTCCACCACTCTTCTCTTTGTAAAGTGAGTCTTTATATCAGTGCTGGGGCCTCTCAGGGTTACTAACACATTTCCATATGAGTCTCCTGGTTTGTTTCTAACCTAAACTTTACAAACTGTTAAAATGAACTGAAGTCACAAACTGAAGCCTTTTAATTAAATGGTTAGTCCAGTTGCAAAAC
>NW_011489254.1:0-122 GCF_000754665.1 Bison bison bison | reverse complement strand
CCAGAACACCAGAAACTTCTAGGTAATATGTATATCACAATGAAGAAAGGCAGTATTTTTTGGCCAAAGGTTGTCTGCCTAATATTATAAATAAGGTCAGTAGGTCATGGGGGCTATATCGT
>NW_011489253.1:18647-18847 GCF_000754665.1 Bison bison bison | reverse complement strand
GGGATTTTCCAGGTAAGAATACTGGAGTGGGTTGCCGTGACCTTCTCCAGGGAATCTTCCTGATGCAGGGATCAAACCCGTCTCTCTTATGTATAACCTGCATTGGAAGGTGGGTTCTTTACCACTAGCACTACTTGGGAAGACCCTTGGAAGCGAGTCCAATGCATAAATTAAGATTCTTGTAAACTGCTCTAGACCAG
>NW_011489253.1:13647-14670 GCF_000754665.1 Bison bison bison | reverse complement strand
GCTAAGTCATTCACTTGTGTCTGACTCTAAGATCCCATGGACTGTAGCCCACTAGGCTCCTCTGTCCGTGGGATTTCCCAGGCCAAAATATTTCACTGAGTTGTCATTTTCTTCTCCAGGGTGTATTCATGACCCAAGGATCGAACCTGAGTCTCCTGCATTGGCAGGTGAATTGTCAACCACTGAGCCACTTAAGAAACCCACAATGAAAACTAGTGAAAGATAAACAGAGATTGTAATAATAGTTGGGTCATTCTATATGATTATGGATGTTTTGTTCTTACTTTTCTAAGTTACCTATAGCACTCTAAGTTACACATTTTGAAAACAACATTCCAGAGCTGAAAATACTAAATAACCCATATCCTTAGTGGGGATGCATTCATGATGGAAATGTCAGAAGAGGGGTTGGTACACATGTCATCTTTTTTCAAGGAGGACATACATTCCCTGTCATTTCTGGCCTCTGAAATTCCCTCTGTGCTTAACATATTTCACAGCTAGATTCTCCTTTCAAGGTATCATGCCCTGGAAATATAAATAAAGACTTAAATTACTTCCATGAAAATGACTTCTTCCACTTCACACTGTGAATCTCTGACAGATCTGGAAATGAAACCCCACAATTTATACTCTTAGATTTGATAAACATCCCTCAAATACCTTTTGTATTCTAGAGTGGTGGCTATATAATGAAGTGTTCTCAATTTATTAGACTAAAAGTCTTAAATTTTCCCTTTGATTGCTATTGCTCTAGGTGGCAATGAAAGTCATTTTGACTTCACTTGTAAAAGCCAGATTGGTTTGACACATGCATTGTGGAGTTGATTAAATTATTGCCTCTTCTCGCTCATTTATAATTTTGAAAGTAAATCCATGTTCATGAAATTATTGCACCTGCATTTTTAGAGGCATAGAGAAATGCAGCACCAGATTCATGAATAGACTTTATCATGTAAATGAATGATAGCAAGTGTCTGTCTAGTTCACATAGTGGGTAGAGTAACAGAACACACATAAGTT
>NW_011489253.1:8681-10730 GCF_000754665.1 Bison bison bison | reverse complement strand
ATAAGGGTGGTGTCATCTGCATATCTGAGGTTATTGATATTTCTCCCGGCAATCCTGATTCCAGCTTGTGCTTCATCCAGCCCAGCATTTCTCGTAATATACTCTGCGTATAATTTAAATAATCAGAGTGACAATATACAGCCTTGATGTACTCCTTTTCCTATTTGGAACCAGTCTGTGTGGTCTTGGTATCTGGTAATACTACCTAGAATGAGTCAGGCAATGTTTCATCCTTTTCTATTTTATGGAATATTTTCTAGAAGATTGGTTTTATTCTTTTCTTTAAACCACTGGTATTACCAGTGAAGCCAATTGGGCATGGGCTTTTCTTGGTGACATTTTTTTTTAATTACTTAATCAATCTCTTAACCTAATATGTCTATTCTAATTCTCATGTATTATTTGTAACTTTAAAGGCAATCCTTGAGATAGGTGGCATGATGACAATTTTAAGAGGGAGGAAACAAAAGTTAAATTTCTTGCTCAGTTTTCCAAGATAATGAATGGCAAGCTGTGATTTGGGGCTTCCCAGGTGGCGCTAGTTGTAAAGAAACTGCCTGCCAATACAGGAGACTTAAGAGATGTGGATTCAATCCCTGGATCAGGAAGAGTCCCTGGTGAAGGAAATGGTAACTCACTCCAGTATTCTTGCCTGGAAAATCCCATGGATACTGGAGCCTGGCAGGCTACAGTCCATAGGGTCACAAAGTCAGACACAACTGAAGTGACTTAGCATAGCACAACAAGCTGTGATTCTGGTCAATCTTGCTCCAAAACCATGTCAGTTTTCATTGCATCACACTATCTTCCATGAAAACTGGTTAAGATCATATACTCCCCTCATCTTAGGTATGAACACAGAGTTATAAGACAATAAAGTATTGAAGAGATGTGGAGATTTTAAAGCAAATGTCTATTGGCAAACCAGCATTCAGTCAATATTTTTTGTGCAGATTGTGAACATCTTGTGAAAAGATTTATTTAATTCAATCCATTTTTGGTTATCTGTCCTCCACTGGAAGTAAGATTTTAGAAATGTTTTTTATATTTCCTCTTATCTACCAAATTACTTTTGATTTTATATGGCAGATACAACCTTTAGGATACTCTTGCTGAAGAAAATTGATTTTCTCTGCTAAGCTTCTCTTCATCTCCTTTCTTCTTTCTGAGAGACTTGTCTATGTAAGAAATATGTCTGAACATCTTATGAAGAATTCAGGAGGTTAAGAGACACAACAAAAGTGTTGTAGGAAGAAAGGGGAACTGAATAAAAGAGTCATGCAGGCTAGTATTTTGTGAGTGTTTTGAGGTAAGTGTTTGAGAAGTTAAGAGGTAAGGAGAGGTAAATTAATGAGTGAAGGGGCTATTGTGAATTGCATCTTCCTTTTATGTTTTCTGAATAATACAAGTGAATGATTCATTTTGTTTAGTTCACCAAATTAAGTTTATTTATCCACAAAACTATTTCAAATATGGACCATGAGAACTCCAGTTTGTATTAACATCACATTCCCATCACACAATGAAGATGTTTCTGGGCTTGGTTTTGTACCCTGTGTACAAAGTAATAGTGGTTTTTGGATTTGGTTTGCATGAGTCATATGATTTATTCACTCATAAACTCAAAAACCACTTATTGAAAGCTCACTCTATCCCAAGCCCTGTGTTAGATAGTGAGTAAAACAATTATGATCCCTGCTGTTATGGAATTTGTAGCCCAGGAAGGGAGATAGATATTTAATGATTGCACACATGGGCTTCCCTAGTGGCTCATTTAGTAAAGAATCTGCCTGCAATGCAGGAGACCTGTGTCTGATCCCTGGGTCAGGAAGATCCCTGGAGAAGGAAATGGCAACCCACTCCAGTACTCTTGCCTGGAGAAGTCCATGGACAGAGGAGCCAGGCAGGCTACAGTCCATGGGATTGCAGAGTTGGACACAACTGTGTGACTTTCACTTTCATACACAAGATTATTAATGATTACAATTTCTGGTAAGCTTTGTGAAGAGAAAGTGCAAGGAATTATGAGGGATAAGAATTCTGGACCTA
>NW_011489253.1:4695-6100 GCF_000754665.1 Bison bison bison | reverse complement strand
TGAAAGAAAAAGCAGAAAGTGCATCCAAGTAAGCTACTAGACCAGTGGTGGATGGCTTTCAAACTTCTGAAAGACCATCTGGACCAAAAGCAGTATTGACCAGTGCTCAGTTCAGCACTATGAAGAGGTCTCTGATGATCTTGGATGTGATAGGTGGACATCAAGCCTGGCCCTTGGCCCAGCATTTCTGAGAGATGCACTCATAACCTTGTGATCATTTGGTTCAGTTCAGTTAAGTTGCTCAGTCGTATCCGACTCTTTGTGACCCCATGGACTGCAGCACATCAAGCTTCCCTGTCCATCACCAACTCCCAGAGCTTGCTCAAACTCATTTCCATCAAATTGGTGATGTCATCCAACCATCTCATCCTCTGTCATCCCCTTCCCCTCCTGCCTTCTTATGGCTAGATGAGTCAATTTTTGTTAGTTGGCTTTGATTTTTCAGAACTGAAAGAGGGGGAAAATAAGCCCAAGTAGTATACACACTGATGGTAGACAATGAAACACAACTTTGTGAGGGGGTTGCAGTGCCTGAAGAGCAGAGGTAAGGCAAATTTCAGTTCAGTTTAGTTCAGTTCAGCTCAGTTGCAAATTTAGTACTGCAAAATATAGAAGTCCTTTCTGTAATATTTCAAAGTGTTCCTGCTACTGTTTTGAAATAGCAATAGAATACATTTTAATATCTTTGAAAAGGATATTGGAGTCCTTCCCTATACCTTAATTCTGGATCCATCGACTATTGTCAACTGAGAAAGGAGTTTTAATAAAAATTTGGCTCCCATTAGTGTTATTTGTATTCTTGGGAGAGACAACACATGCATTAGCCTGGCTGGGCTCCTCTGTCCATGGGCTTCTCCAGGCAAGAATATTGGAGTGGGTTGCCATGCCCTTCTCCAAGGGATCTTCCCAACCCAGGGACTGAACCTAGGTCTCCTACATTGCAACCCAGGAATTCTAACTGGGTCTCCTACATTGCAGGTGAATTCTTTACCATCTGAGCCACTGGAGAAGCTGTAGAGAGAAGATAACATTGAAAGTGTTAGTCACTCAGTTGTGTCCAACTGTAACCCTATAGACTGTAGCCCACCAGTATCCTGTGTCTATGGAATTCTCCAGGCAAGAATACTGGAGTGGGTTTCCATTCCCTTCTCCAGGGGATTTTCCCAACCTGGGAATGGAACTGGGTCTCCTGTATTGCAGGCAGAGTCCTTATCATCTGAGTCACCAAGGAAGCCCAGAGAGAAGATCAGTAAATGCAAATCTAAAGACTCTGTTCCTGATAGAATGTTAGTGGATCTGTCCAATGTCCTGAACATCTTGAGTCAGGAGTCCCTTGAAGAATCTCATGAAAGTTATTGAGGCAATCACTAGTTTATACAGTAAATTGGTCATACAATTTCAGGAG
>NW_011489253.1:223-915 GCF_000754665.1 Bison bison bison | reverse complement strand
ATTTGAGAACCACTGCTCTAGCACAAGTTATAATGAAAATTAATAGCAACAACCCTTGAATATTTACTATGTGTGAGATGCTTAATATATAGACTCCCACGTAAGCCTCTGAACAAATGCAAGAGGTAGGTACTTGTTGACATTGCTATCTGTTGAACATTAAAGGAAAATAAGGTAATGAGAAGTTAACTGAAGAGAAGTTATCCAATTTCCAGAGTTAGGAAGAGAAAGAGCCAGGACTGCCAGTCGAGTCTGTCGAAATAGTGACTTTTGGACTTCTCACCCTTTTTTTTTTGTTTCCATGGTGAATCTTTTCACCCTTTTCTATATCATGTGGCATAGAAATACTAGTAGGGGCCTGGTAAAACCTATGGACCTCTTCTCAGGATAAGTACTGTACTTAAAAAGGAAATTGAGGATGCTGAAGTTCAGTTACCAACTTACTAAAAATGAATATAGGATATAGTGGCATGTACCACTTTGTAATGCTTTAAGTAACAAGATCTAGGGAAAAGTCTAACAACCACTACAGTTTCACAGTAATGATAAATGCAAATGATGCTTGCCTTTTCATACTGTTCATGGGGTTCTCAAGGCAAGAATAATGAAGTGGTTTGCCATTCCCTTCTCTAGTGGACCACGTTTTGTCAGAACTCTCCACCATGATCCATCCATCTTGGGTGGCCTTACAC
>NW_011489253.1:0-123 GCF_000754665.1 Bison bison bison | reverse complement strand
CTGATATTTTATTATCTTTATAGTTCTATCCCAGGTTCTGGTACTATTGGGTCACTCCAAATCTCCACACATCTGTCCAGCTTCCATTTATATCCACCTCAGCCTCCCATTACTTTGTACTCT
>NW_011489252.1:2092-3918 GCF_000754665.1 Bison bison bison | reverse complement strand
CACACAAGGGCCAACAAGTTCCAGGGCAAGACATACCAAGCAAATTCTCCAGCAACACAGGAACAAAGCACTGAGCTCCAATATACAAGCTGCCCAAAGTTACTACAAAACCATAGTCATCTCGTAACTCATTATTGGCCACTCCATTGCACTCCAGAGAGAAGAAATCCAGGTCCACCCACCAGAACACTGACACAAGCTTCCCTAACCAAGAAACCTTGACAAGCCACCTGTAAAAACCCACACACAGCAAGGAAACACCACAATAAAGAGAACTCCACAAACTGCCAGAATACAGAAAGGACACCCCAAATTCAGCAATATAAACAAGATGAAGAGACAGAGGAATACCCAGCAAGTAAAGGAACAGGATAAATGCCCACCAAACCAAACAAAAGAGGAAGAGATAGGGAATCAACCTGATAAAGAATTCCGAATAATGATAGTGAAATTGATCCAAAATTTTGAAATCAAAATGGAATCACAGATAAATAGCCTGGAGACAAGGGTTGAGAAGATGCAAGAAAGGTTTAACAAGGACCTAGAAGAAATAAAAAAGAGTCAATATATAATGAATAATGCAATAAATGATATCAAAAACACTCTGGAGGCAACAAATAGTATAGTGACAGAGGCAGAAGATAGAATTAGTGAATTAGAAGATAGAATTGTAGAAATAAATGAATCAGAGAGGAAAAAATAAAAATAATTAAAAGAAATGAGGAAAATCTCAGAGACCTCCAGGACAATATTAAACCCTACAACTTTCGAATCATAGGAGTCCCAGAAGAAGAAGACAAAAAGAAAGACCATGAGAAAATACTTGAGGAGATAATAGTTGAAAACTTCCCTAAAATGGGGAAGGAAATACTCACTCATGTCCAAGAAACCCAGAGAGTCCCAAACAGGATAAACCCAAGGTAAAACACCCCAACACACATATTAATCAAATTAACAAAGATCAAACACAAAGAACAAATATTAAAAGCAGCAAGGGAAAAACAACAAATAACACACAAGGGAATTCCCATAAGGATAACAGCTGATCTTTCAATAGAAACTCTTCAAGCCAGGAGGGAATGGCAAGACATACTTAAAGTGATGAAAGAACGTAACCTACAGCCCAGATTATTGTACCCAGCAAGGATCTCATTAAAATATGAAGGAGAAATCAAAAGCTTTACAGACAAGCAAAAGTTGAGAGAATTCAGCACCATCAAACCAGCTCTCCAACAAATACTAAAGGATATTCTCTAGACAGGAAATACAAAAAGGGTGTATAAATTCGAATCCAAAATAATAAAGTAAATGGCAAAGGGATCATACTTATCAGTAATTACCTTAAACGTAAATGGGTTGAATGCCCCAACCAAAAGACAAAGACTGCCTGAATGGATACAAAAACAAGACCCCTACATATGTTGTCTACCAGAGACCCACCTCAAAATAGGGGACACATACAGACTGAAAGTGAAGGGCTGGAAAAAAAATTTCCATGCAAATAGAGACCAAAAGAAAGCAGGAGTAGCAATACTCATATCAGATAAAATAGACTTTAAAACAAAGGCTGTGAAAAGAGACAAAGAAGGTCACTACATAATGATCAAAGGATCAATCCAAGAAGAAGATATAACAATTATAAATATATATGCACCCAACACGGGAGCACCGCAGTATGTAAGACAAATGCTAACAAGTATGAAAGGAGAAATTAACAATAACACAATAATAGTGGGAGACTTTAATACCCCACTCACACCCATGGATAGATCAACTAAACAGAAAATTAACAAGGAAACACAAACTTTTAAATGATACAATAGACC
>NW_011489252.1:0-124 GCF_000754665.1 Bison bison bison | reverse complement strand
AAATAAGACCAATAACTGGAAGCAGGAGGCTTAAGTCCAAACCCCAACTCCAGGGAACTCCTGACTCCAGGGAACATTAATTGACAGGAGCTCATCAAACGCCTCCATACCTACACTGAAACCA
>NW_011489251.1:17020-17859 GCF_000754665.1 Bison bison bison | reverse complement strand
TCTTTAGGTAGATAAATTCCTAAGTATTTTATTCTTTCCGTTGCAATGGTGAATGGAATTGTTTCTTTAATTTCTCTTTCTGTTTTCTCATTATTAGTGTATAGGAATGCAAGGGATTTCTGAGCATTACTTTTTGCATTAGTTTTTATTTAAGCCTTGGACTTAGTGATGATAGCGCTGTAGGATTTGAAGCATAGGACACTCAATCCTGATTAAACTGTATCACAGCACTGCCCTCCACTCTGGTTTAGACATAATTCCAAAAAAAAAAAAGGGAAAGCCCACAGAAATCAGCAAGATTAGCCAGAATCCCCTCAGAGCCTCTCATATGTTCTAGAGCCCTCTGGGAAACTCCAGACAAGTTGGAAACAGACAGTCCCTTTCTTCAAGGAGCTTGCACTGTAGCTAGAGGCCCAGAATCCATAGGCCCCCATTCTTTAAGGAGACTAATTAACCAAGTGTTAGCAGATCACTACAGTAGTTGATCAGTGGGCACAGGGTTCAAGGCTGACCCTAAACACAGGCTTAATGGACAGCTGCCTATACCGTGTGGTATGAGGGCCAAGGAAAATATATCTCTAATCAGCGTGCTTTAGTACACAAAATTCCACTGTTTCATAAAGGTAAGGCATTAAGGATACCCATCTAAAATGCAAACATTTCCTAAAGCTAGGAGTAGCTTGAATAATTGCATGGAAACTTTTCATAAATCTGTAAGCCAGTGAGAAAGCAAGCATCTACTGATCAGGAAGGGTGTCTAAACCATGGCAGCTTCTGACAGACACTTAAGATCACCGCCTTGGTCCTCTCTATACCACTCTCCACTCTCTGAAATGTTT
>NW_011489251.1:14533-15443 GCF_000754665.1 Bison bison bison | reverse complement strand
CTCAAATAATTCTGTTATTTGAATAGAGCAACAGAGGCATTTAAAACAGAGACAAATCCATTGTCTTTGTTAATTTATCACAGAAGCCCTATTTTCATTTCTCCCTCTATTTTGCAAAGCCCTGGTAAACATCTGATTTTTCCTGAATAATTCCTTACTGTTTCCCTCTCTGTTCCAGCAGGCTGCCTGCAAGCAGCTCGCCACTTAACTTGGGCACTTTCCCATAATTGATTTTTCACCTTAGATACCATCTTTAACTGCAAAATATCTGAGACAAATAGCCCAGGTTGAAGATTAACACCTTCAGTTTGACTGATACTGCTGACCTATGGTGATTGATAGCAGAATATAAAGTAAAGCTAACCTTGATCTCAGCTCAGCTTGGTGTGGATGGAGGCATTGCTAGTTCACACACAATAAGAGGTCCCCAGCAGCTGTCCTTGAGGCTGACCAAACTGAATACAGTGTTTCCTTCAAGTAAAATGAGCCACAGGCAGAGGGGCCTTTCAGGCACAGAAGTCTTAGGTCGTATGGTAGCACGCTTTTATCTTCATCGGTCTTCACAGATGAAATCTATCCCATTGGGCATGTTGGATGTGTCTTACCAGATTGTTTTAGTGGGGCAGCCAATGCTAGGAAAGAGAGTGATATCTGGACTCCCATGGAGACAAAACGTCAACTCCAGACCTTCTCTGGGTATGATCGTGAGGCCCAGAGCCCAGTCTTTACTTACTTGACTACTAACATTTTCTGGGTGCTCGGCTCTCAAGAGATCACACAGAAGGTGACCTGAGAGACAACACCCATATATAACAAAAGAACTACAACTCCATTGCCAATCAATTCAAAAGTGTCAAGCTATGTGGTAAAGAATCCACCTGCTAACGCAGGAGATGCAAGAAACACAAGA
>NW_011489251.1:12209-14100 GCF_000754665.1 Bison bison bison | reverse complement strand
TGTAGCATGGCCAGAAGTCAAACCCAAACCAGCTTGACTTTAGAGCCCAAGCTCTTAGAACTACACTCCACTCTTCTTCCAGAATGATCCTGTGCTCTGGAGCAAGATGGTTGAGCTGACTGGGAAGATGAAGTTGGATACTGGAAGGAGTTTTACACACTCATGTATATCTCTCCTCAACAGTATCAAGAATTCATGCAAATCTGACTCTAAAAAGTCCTGAGTGCCCTCTTTCTCCTCTGAGCACAAAGGCTTCACTAACTGCCAATAGAATGGAAAGCCATAAATCTCCTTCTCATTTTTGATAAAGTTAGCGCAAGTTTCAAACAACACGCAAAGGAAAACAAATCTAAGAATTTTTAGTTCAAGCAATAATTCTGTTTCCATGGAAACACATAAGGGCAAACTGTAGGAACAACAGCATAGGCAGGCTTCACCTCCACCCTATGAGCTGCAAAGCTATTTTTCTTTTTAAAATAAAGAAACCCTGTGTAAACAAGCTAATAAGGCTGGGTGGCTGGTGAGTTATCAGGAAAGAAGGGATTTAACAATAATGGGATTATAAGAACAATTTGAATTCAACAGAGTTCCTGGCCCTTTGAATTATTTTAGTTAATTTGGTTAATTCTCCTTTGATAGATCAAGTTTCTTTGCTGTATAAATATTAGCTTCCTAAATCTCCAGCAATAAACTACCACGAGATCTGGTTATTTTGGGGACAGCAAGGGGCTAATTTGTGCCTGAGCGAAATCATATGCAACCTCCAAAGAAAGAGCCAAGCCTCAATTAACCAGAATCCAATTAAATGGAGCCTTCAACTAAATGCATCCCCTTTCTGCAGAGGGTGCCCAGAGATAAGAAAAAAACACATCACAGAAACTTAGTGTAGTACGAGTATATGGCAAGGGAGAAGGGAATACAGCTGTGTGACTTTGGGCAACTTCTATACTCTCTGTCCCTCCATTTCCTTATCTATATAGCAGTTGTTAACATTAATGTAGGGTGCTTCACACAGCACCTGGAACTTAGTAAGAACCCAATAAATCTTAGCATATATTTATACTCTTTTAGTCTATTAAGCCACTCAAAACCATCTTCCAGGGGATCATTTGCTGTGAGTGCCCACCCAGCCTTCACCTTCTCCATCCCCATTTCCAAAAGTAAACAGTGATGCATCACTCTGAACAATGTTACCGATGCCCAGCAAGGACTTTCTCACTGAAGAATCTGTAACATTACTTTCTAAAGCTGGAAAGAGAGCTCAAACATAAATATCTGAGATGGTATAATGCCCAAACAATATTCATGTTCCATTTCCCTTTATATTTTTTAATCTCACTGACCCCTAGTTCCCCCAAATGAACTGATCTTTAACTTTGTGTGATGCAGACCACACATTTTCCACTGGCTGACTTAACACTTCCATCCAACAGCCCAGTCTCTGAGACAGTGTGTTAGGCTCACAGCAGAAATGAATAAGCCTGTGAATTTCTCTAAGTACAGCATTATGCCCAATTAGGCACTTAATTGGGCACCACATCCTGTTGATGATAATTATCTTTATTATCCCCACCATCAGCCTGAGGCAAAACTGTTCAAAAGACAAGTTGTTTCCTAGCCTCAAACAACCAACAGACACTTTTCTTTCCCAATGTTGTCCCTCAGGTGGTCAGTGCCCCAAACTCTCTGACACCCATTCACACTGAGGTATAGAGGATCAATGACAGTTAAAGGGGGCTTTCCTGGTGGTCTGTCAGTATGCTAAGTTGCTTCTGTCATGATGGACTCCTTGGGACCCCTCAGACTGCAGCCTGCCAGGCTTCCCTGTCCATGGGATTCTCCAGGCAAGAATACTGGAGTGGGTTGCCATTTCCTTCTCCAGGGGATCTTC
>NW_011489251.1:10977-11762 GCF_000754665.1 Bison bison bison | reverse complement strand
ACTACTGAGCCCAGATGCAGCAAGTACTGGAGCCCTCACACCCTAGAGCTCGTGCTCCCCAACAGGAGAAGCCACCACAATGAGAAGCCCATGCACCACAACTGGAGAGCAGCCCCAGCTCTCGATAACTAGAGAAAGCCTCCTCATAGCAATGAAGACTCAGCACAGCCAAAAATAAATAAATAAAAATTTTAAGTGGATAAAGATATATATATATATATATAGAATGTGCATGCTCAGTCACTCAGCAGTGTCTGACTCTTTGCGACCCCATGGACTGTAGCCTATCAGACTCCTCTGACTACAGAATTTTCCAGGCAAGAATACTGGAGTTGCATGCCATTTCCCCCTTAAGGAGATCTTCCTGACCCAGGGATCAAACTGGCATCTCTTGCACTGGCAGGCGGATTCTTTACTACTAGCCCCACCTGGGAAGTCCATATATAGAATAGAGGGTCCTCAAGGTCAGTTTTCATAATAATCCCAAAGAAGGGAAATGCCAAAGAATGTTCAAACTACCACACAATTGCACTCATTTCACACGCTAGCAAGGTTATTCTCAAAATCCTTCAAGCTAGGCTTCAGCAGTATATGAACCTAGAACTTCCAGATGTAGAAGTTGGATTTGGAAAAGGCAGAAGAACTAGAGATCAAATTGCCAGCATCTGTTGGATCATAGAAAAAGCAAGGGAATTCCAGAAAAAAGAAATCTACTTCTGCTTCATTGACTATGCCAAAGCCTTTGACTGTGCCAATCACAACAAATTGTGGAATATTTTTGAAGA
>NW_011489251.1:8902-10414 GCF_000754665.1 Bison bison bison | reverse complement strand
AAAAACTAAGATCATGGCATCTGGCCCCATCACTTCATGACAAAAAGAAGGGGAAAAAGTGGAAACAATGACAGATTTAATTTTCTTGGGGTCCAAAATCACTGTGGATGATGAATATAGCCCTGAAGTTAAAAGAAATTTGCTTCTTGAAAGGAAAGCTATGACAAACCTAGACAGCATATTAAAAGCAGAGATATCACTTTACCAACAAAGGTCTGTGTCATCAAAGCTTTAGTTTTTCCAGTAGTCATGTATGGATGTGACAGTTGGACCATAAAGAAGGCTGAGCACTGACGAATGGATGCTTTCAAACTGTAGTACTGGAGAAGATGCTTGAGAGTCTCTTGGACAACAAGGAAATCAAATCAGTCAATCCTCAAGGAAATCAACCCTGAATATTCATTGGAAGGACTGGTGCTGAAGCTCCAATACTGTGGCCATCTGATGATGCAAAGAGCCAACTCATTGGAAAAGACCCTAATGATGGGAAAGATTGAGGGCGGGAGGAGAAGAGGGTGACAGATGATAAAATGATTAGATAGCATCACTGACTCAATGGAAATGAATTTGAGTAAACTCTGGGAGACAGAGAAGTACAGGGAAGACTTTTGTTGCAGTTCATGGGGTCACAAAGAGTCGGAGATGACTTAGCAACTGAACAGCAACAAAAGTGTTTTAGAGGATGGAAAAAGACCTCCAGAAACCCCTAACATCATGCCACCTAAGCCTGTGCTACTCCAAAGAAAGAAGAATCAGCCACACAAACAAGCACAGAGCTACACAGGATAGTCAGTATTTCTCAATGAGTCACTACTGCCCAAGAAAACCTAAGACAAAACTAAAACACAATGTAGATGATGATACCTATTTACCTGATATCATATGAAGAACACCAAAATGTCTATCCCAATGGTCATCAAGAGCAATTTTGAATGATAAGATATATAAGTGGTATGGTAAGTCATTCAGAGGCATGAAAACCACAGTTAGATTTCCTGTAAGTTCCCAAGCAAATAAAGTGCCCTGGCAAAATGACACAACAGTTAGCAACACTTGGATTTGAAAACTAGAAGAGAAGGGAAGTCAGGAACCCTATTCGGTTGATGCCACACCTCTTGGAGGAGGTCGTAGACTTGTCTGCCTTCCTTTTTCCTTCCTTCAATCCTTCTGGTAGTGGGGAAAACAGGGCAAGAAAACAACAAGAGAGAGAACTACTTCACAGTTTGCTTCAGACAAGTCCTATCCTGGACTCAAGTCTCCATTTTCATATTAACGGTCTGCCCACATGCTTTCATTCTTTACAAATTCCCCAAATCCACTTAACAGAGTTAAAAATCTCTAGCTGAATTTCCATCAGCACTCTCTGTGGAAAGAAGATACCTAGTGAAAGTGAAACCGTGCATGTCTGGCCCCACGAAGGGTGAAATATTTGGATAACGTGTTGGACATTTCAAATACCTTCCATTTTCTGCTGAGGTAGCCTGACTTGCTGAGAATATGTTCTCTGGGAAG
>NW_011489251.1:6145-8802 GCF_000754665.1 Bison bison bison | reverse complement strand
TCTCAAAATGTCTAGAAATGGAGAATTATTGTTGTCAATGACATGACATTCATTTAGCTCAGGCATGCATAGTTTCTGGATGATGGAAAGCATCAGCAAGAGCAGGAGACTGAGAAAGTACCCCAATTATATGCATGGTTTACAGTTCAGCTGGAGTGGAGGGCCTTAAGACAGGGTAGATCCAAACACATCTTGGCAAACATCACTCAGTTTAAGAGATACAGACATCACTGAAATTTTAAGGCATGAATTACAAGACATTATCTTCATTCATTCATTCATGAATTACCATCTCTGCTAAATAAATTTCCCCATCTCAAAAGCTCTCCTTTCCTGACCCAATCTAAAATACAAGTTCTTATCCTTTTATGAAGCCTCCTTTCTAAAGTTACCCCTGGTTTCAATGATCATTATTTTTCAGAACTTCTCTTAGAGTCCACACCACACGGCTCAGTACTGAATTGTACATTATTTTATAATACTATTTAGTACATTTATGTCATATTTCCCATTGTGACAGTAATTTCTTCAAGGGCATTCTTCTGTATCTGAGTACTACATAATGTTGGGTTAAGTGCCTAATAAAAATGTACATGGTGCTTGATTGCTTACAGAGTTCACAGACCTGTGTCTAATTTAAGGGTGACTATATGACCTTGGAGAAGGAAATGGCAACCCACTCCAGTATTCTTGCCTGGAGAATCCCAGGGACGGAGGACCCTGTTGGGTGCCTTCTATGGGGTCGCACAGAGTCGGACACGACTGACGCGACTTAGCAGCAGCAGCAGCAGCAGCAGCAGCATATGACCTTGAACCTAGTGCTTCCATTACTGCAGCAGAAAATAAGAATGCCTTACTATGTTCTCTGTGGAAAGTAAAGGAAGAGGCACAGCAGTAGGCAGGATTTTGCTACCATTGTGGATTTCCTCTTTGTAAATTGCTAGGATGATGAAGAAGAAAAAGATGAGTCATCATTTGCAGTCCAGTCCCAGTAGGTATTTATAGCCAACTCTAGAAATAGTGTTCTCACAACTGTGTGCCTTAATTCTATTCTTCCTTCAAGGCTCAGTTTAGCTGTCACTTCCTCTATGATTCCTTCCTTGTTTCTTCATCCAGAAGGACTCCCAGGCTTTTTTCAACTACTGGAGCATTTTATCATGCCTCCTCTCATGACATATCACTTTTTGCTTTGTGTTGTAGTTATTTATGTCCTTGTTTTCTCTCCCCTACTAGACACATATAGTGATGTATACTAAGTACACAATACTAGGAATACCTAACACATATTGACGTTTATATATATTGTTTGATTTAACCCTTAAAGCAATTAAGTTGAAGTAAAGACTATTCACATGTCAATTTTACAAATGGGAAACTGAGACTCTGAAAGATTAAGTCATTTGCTCAGGATCATACAACTAAATAGTGTCAGAGGTAGAATTTGATTTGAGAGTCAGCATTCTTTTTTTAATTTAAATTTATTTATTTTAATTGGAGGCTAATTACTTACAATATTATAACTATGCTATAATGACTCAATCAATGGTGAATGAAGGAAAGAAGAAATGTAATGAATTAAAATATACTACTGTCTTACCTGTTATAGGCTTTCCAGCCATTTGCACATCTTTAGGCTGAGACTGATCAAGTGTCTGATGCTCCCTACTTGTAAAAGAATAATCAGACCCAACGTCAAAAGCAAGTGATCAAGTTATAGACTTTCAATATCACCTGTTATTCAGCCAAGAAAAGAGTCCTGGTTTACATTTTCAGTCTCTCCTTGGTCTGCAAACTACACAAGGTTCTTATGTGCAATTTTTGCATACTGTTCACCAAGAATACACTAGAATTTTGGAACTACTCTCACTCTTCAGGCTGGGGGATCATGAGCTAGGCAATATGAGCCTACCAAACTCAGCTAAACTTATATCATTTTTTTCTGAAACTACTGAAATTAGAATGTACTACCAGTGTTCAACCCTAGATTCAGCGTTAAGATGGTTCCCGACTGTACACATGCCAGATTCAGTCTGTGAAATTGCAGCATTCGTTGATTAAATCAAAAGTGGTTAGGGACCAAGACGATATTTATAAATGTTCATATTTTTTAAAGTTAGTTAAAAACAGCTTATTCTTAAACTATAACACTTTAGCCTTTATCTGAAGTTCTCTACAGTGGCAGGCCCACTGCTGGCCATGCACAACATTCCTCTGGATGGTCAGTGTGGATACATAGAAAAGAATGCAAATATGGTCTCTACTAAAAATTGTTGTTATCTCGCCATTCCATTGTACAAGTATAACTGTGGTTGGTAATATAGTGTTTCAGACAATGAGTTCTGATGTCAGCCAGCCTGGATTCAAATCCTGGCACAACAACTATCTTGAACAATTTACTTAACTGCTATGTGCCTCCATTTCCTTATATCTAAAATCAGATAATAAGAGTCCTACTTTGGGGACTTCCTGGGTGGCACCATAAGAATCTGCCTGCCAAGGCAGAGGACATGGGTTTGATCCCTGGTCCAGGAAGATCCCACATGCCTCAGAGCAACTAAGCCTGTGCGCCACAACTAAAGCCCGCATTCTAGAGCCCACAAGCCGCAACTACTGAGCCCTCATGCTGCAACTACAGAAGCCTGCATGCCTAGAGCTCA
>NW_011489251.1:4473-5724 GCF_000754665.1 Bison bison bison | reverse complement strand
GGGACATTTTTGGTTTTCATCAATAAAGAGGGGAGGAGATGCTATTGACATCTAGGACATAGAATCCAGGGAAAATGTTAAACATCTTACAATGCACAAAACAGACCCCTACAACAAAGGATTACCTGGCCCCCAAAATTAATAGTGTTGAGGCTGGGAAAACCTGGCAGAGGCAACCTCTACTTTGAGAACTCAGTGGACCAAAATTCCAAGTGACAAATGCCAGCAAATAACAGGTGATAATTTCTCTTCAAAAAGCTTTCACCAAAGGGTCCTTTCAATATCAGAACTCAATAGATTTAGGGCTTACAGATTAATTATAGCTTCATTCACATATATATAAATATTTTATACACATATAACAATGGGAACTTTATAAATTCAATACTAGCTAATATACTTAAGGCAAAATATGGGTAGAAATTTTGTCAATGATTTCATAATGCAAATATGTAAACCTCTTCATTTCAGCCTTCTTAAAGAAGTTACAGGGAAGTGAACAAGATAAAAACTTAAAGGTAACATCTTATACATCAGTGCCAGCTAAAGATAAAGCACATCTAAATTGATAACTCACATTAAAGGGAAAAGAGAGGGTTTGCATCAACATCTACTTCTCAGGAATTGATCAACTTGTTGAATGTGGCCCATCTGTAAAGCCAACTTGAATTATCTAGGTATTGTCTTATCTACTCTCTGATTGGTTGTTAACTGAAT
The DNA here is from genome assembly GCF_000754665.1 of Bison bison bison. Taxonomy (NCBI): domain Eukaryota; kingdom Metazoa; phylum Chordata; class Mammalia; order Artiodactyla; family Bovidae; genus Bison; species Bison bison. The sequence goes on along the minus strand of NW_011489251.1, from coordinate 5,007 downwards.
GATTCAGCCAACCTAGTCAGTGTGCCTTATGTGTTTGAGACCTGTCACTACAACAGCAACTGGTCAATGAAGAGAAAAATCAACCAATTACCCTTGCACTGTCTAGATCTAGTTTCCTCACCTCACCTCAACTTTTCCCAGACAAACCCATACACACAGTTATTTGGATTGTTTCTAGGTTCTATCCAGTTGTTTTGGGTTTAAATAAACAGAAACTCCTTCCTCCTGGAACTTATACTTTTAGAACCACAGCTTAGCGTCTCTCTTCAAGTTGAATTGTACGTCTTGTATACCTATTGTATGCTTGGCACTGCATATTTTTAAAAAGCTTAAGTCCAGAGGTAAAAGTCAAGCTTATTCACATGAAACAATTAAAGGATAAGTTGTGAGAGTGTACAGTCAACCCTTGAGCAATGCAGCGGTTAGGCATACAGATTCTATCACAGTTGAAAATCCACATGTAACTGCAGTCAACCCCTGTATCTTGCAATTCCACATCCACAGATTCAACCAACCATGGATCATGTAGTGCTA
>NW_011489251.1:1505-2645 GCF_000754665.1 Bison bison bison | reverse complement strand
CTCTCAGAGCCTACTGAGTCCCAGACTTCTCAGGGATGGACAGCCCGACTCTTCTGGCTATAGCACAACTTTGGATTCAAAGGGCAACAGAGCTGGTACTTGGCAAACATGTCAGGCAATGGAGCCTGTCTTTAATACCTGTACCACCTCCCTAACCCTTCTGTGCCCCTCCCCCCAAATTGCCACATCTCTGCTACCTGTGCAGCACATCCTATGATGAAATGGAAAGGATGGGGAATCTGGAATCAAAAAGGATTTATCACCACTTACTATATGACCTTCGGAGAAGGCAATGGCACCCCACTCCAGTACTCTTGCCTGGAAAATCCCCATGGATGGAGGAGCCTAGAAGGCTGCAGTCCATGGGATTGCCGAGGGTCGGACACGACTGAGCGACTTCACTTTCACTTTTCACTTTCATGCATTGGAGAAGGAAATGGCAACCCACTCCAGTGTTCTTGCCTGGAGAATCCCAGGGACGGGGAAGCCTGGTGGGCTGCCGTCTATGGGGTCACACAGAGTCAGACATGACTGAAGTGACTTAGCAATTAGCACTATATGACCTTAGTCATGTTGCTAACCTCTCTGAGCCTCAGTTTCATAATCTGTAAAAAGGAGGTAATACTACCTGCATCATAACATTATGTCAATTAGAAAACAAATCATAACAATTAGAAAAAAACATTCTTAACATGCTTAGGACAAGGACTGACACTGAATACTCAAAACAATAAATGGCAACTATTGTGGTTATTACTATTACTGTCCAGGACCATCTCCCTGCCAACACCAGGTATGCCTTTTCTGGAAAGGGCTCCATCATTCGTTCATTCATTAGGAATGTACTGAAAACCTACTCTGTACCCAGAAATATCCTGTATACCAGAAGTATAACAATGAACAAAACAAGGTGGCTGACAGTAAGAAGCTCATACTCTAAACTGAGAATAATAAGGCAATCTTCTGATTGAGAGCCCAAGTCAGAATCCTGAGCATATAAGAAGCATGACCCAGTCCCAGGAAGGTGGAAAGGGAAACTGGCAAGAATCAGTCAGGGCTATCTGAGTTCAGAAAGGATGGGTTAGCAGGAAGGCTATGGCTTCTTAAATAATCAGGGGTCCTAAGGTGTGGCATGCGTGC
>NW_011489251.1:0-124 GCF_000754665.1 Bison bison bison | reverse complement strand
ATTAGGAAGGAAATGGCAATCCACTCCAGTGTTCTTGCCTGGAGAATCCCAGGGATGGAGCCTGGTGGGCTGCCGTCTACAGGGTCGCACAGAGTCGGACACGACTGAAGTGACTTAGCAGCAG
>NW_011489250.1:217866-218499 GCF_000754665.1 Bison bison bison | reverse complement strand
TCTGAGGTTATTGATATTTCTCCTGGCAACCTTGATTCCAGCTTGTGCTTCCTCCAGCCCAGCGTTTCTTATGATGTACTCTGCATAGAAGTTAAATACAGCCTTGACGTACTCCTTTTCCTATTTGGAACCAGTCTGTTGTTCCATGTCCAGTTCTAACTGCTGCTTCCTGACCTGCATACAAATTTCTCAAGAGGCAGATCTCAAGAGGCAGACTACCAGGTAGTCTGGTATTCCCGTCTCTTGAAGAATTTTCCACAGTTTCTTGTGATCCACACAGTCAAAGGCTTTGGCATAGTCAAGAAAGCAGAAATAGATGTTTTTCTGGAACTCTCTTGCTTTTTCCATGATCCAGCAGATGTTGGAAATTTGATCTCTGGTTCCTCTGCCTTTTCTAAAACCAGCTTGAACATCAGGAAGTTCACGGTTCACGTATTGCTGAAGCCTGGCTTGGAGAATTTTGAACATTACTTTACCAGCATGTGAGCTGAGTGCAATTGTGCAGTAGTTTGAGCATTCTTTGGCATTGCCTTTCTTTGGGATTGGAGTGAAAACTGATTTTTTCCAGTCCTGTGGCCACTGCTGAGTTTTCCAAATTTGCTGGCGTATTGAGTGCAGTACTTTCACAGCATT
>NW_011489250.1:212902-213776 GCF_000754665.1 Bison bison bison | reverse complement strand
AGTCATCCTCTACCAAACTGCAAGCAGGTTTTGTTGCTAACCAAGACTTCTTGAGATTCTGGATGGTTGAATCGCTGGGAGGGTCGCAGCCAGGGATCAGGTCCCCAGAAGAGACACACGGCACACCGAAGAAGGCGCACCCCTTGTACACCCAGAAAACTGAGCGGCTGGGACTGGGGGGAGGTGATAAGACGTACTGCCCACCTGGGGGTGACTGTGCTCACCAAGCACCTGGTCACCTGAGCTGCTCGGACCTAGGAAGAGCATAAAACACAGGCCCAAACGAGTCTGCTCCTTTGGGGAGTACTCAAAAACTTGAACCTGAATGGCTTAGACCTGGAAAGTGCACGCAACTCAGAGCCTGCCTCAGACAGTTCCCAGCAGAGCAACCTGGAGCTTGAGCAGTGTAGACCGGGAAAGCACACACACCCTGAGCGGGGTCAAACCCAGTGCAGCTGAAACACTGCAAGCACTCCCCACACAGGCCAGTGATATTAGTTTGCAGTGTTCCTCCCTCCCCACAGCGTGACTGAACAAGTGTCAGGGTGGAAATTAAACACTGAAGAGACCACCAAACAGAAGACACTGAAATAAACAGAGGGAACTGCTTTGGAAGTGACAGGTGCAACAGATTAAAACCCTGTAGTTAGCACTGACTACATTGGAAGGGGCCTATGGATCTTGAGAAGTATAAGCCGGATCAAGGAACTATCTGAAAACGAACTGACCCCACACTATCTGCAACAGCTCCAGAGAAATTCCTAGATATATTTTTACTATTACCATTTTTTAAATTTTTAAATTAAAAAAAATTTTAAGTCCTCTATTACCCTTTTAATTTTCATTTTTATAACCTACTATTACCTTGCAAAAA
>NW_011489250.1:210829-210987 GCF_000754665.1 Bison bison bison | reverse complement strand
GGAGACAAGCAAATGAGGAGGGGTGGTAGGAGGGTAGGGGGGGGAGTGGCCAGCGAGAGCCAGAAAGGGGCAATCGTGACCCCAGAGAGTCATCCTCTACCAAAATGCAAACAGGTTCTGTTGCTAACCAAGAGTTCTTGGGATTCTGGATGGTTGAA
>NW_011489250.1:207538-210394 GCF_000754665.1 Bison bison bison | reverse complement strand
TAATGATTAAAGGATCAATCCAAGAAGAAGATATAACAATTATAAATATATATGCACCCAACATAGGAGCACCACAATATGTAAGGCAAGTGCTAACAAGTATGAAAGGGGAAATTAACACTAACACAATAATAGTGGGAGACCTTAATACCCCACTAACACCTATGGATAGGTCAACTAAACAAAAAATGAACAAAGAAACATGAACTTTAAAAGATACAGTAGACCAGTTAGACCTAATTGATATCTATAGGACATTCCACCGCAAAACAATGAATTTCACCTTTCTCTCAAGTGCACATGGAACCTTCTCCAGGATAGATCACATCCTGGGCTATAAATCTAGCATTGGTAAGTTCAAAAATATTAAAATCACTCCAACCATCTTTTCTGATCACAATGCAGTAAGATTAGATGTCACTTAAAGGAGAAAAACTATTAAAAATTCCAACATATGGAGGCTGAACTACATGCTGCTGAATAACCCACAAATCACAGAATAAATCAAAAAAGAAATCAAAATATGCATAGAAATGAATGAAAATGAAATGACAACAACCAAAAACCTATGTGACGCTGTAAAAGCAGTGCTAAGGGGTAGGTTCATAGCAATACAAGCTTACTCAAGAAACAAAAAAAAAGTCAAATAAATAACCTAACTCTACACCTAAAGCAACTAGAAAAAGAAGAAATGAAGAACCCCAGGGTGAGCAGAAGGAAAGAAATCTTAAAAATTGGGCAGAAATAAATGCAAAAGAAACAAAAGAGACCATAGCAAAAATCAGCAAAGCCAAAAGCTGGTTCTTTGAGAAGATAAATAAAATTGACAAACCATTAGCCAGACTCATCAAGAAACAAAGGGAGAAGAATCAAATCAACAAAATTATAAATGAAAATGGAGAGATCACAACAGACAACACAGAAATACAAAGGAACATAAGAGACTACTATCAGCAACTATATGCCAATAAAATGGACAATTTGGAAGAAAAGGACAAATTCTTAGAAAAGTACAACTTTCCAAAACTGAACCAGGAAGAAATAGAAAATCTTAACAGACCCATCACAAGCATGGAAATTGAAACTGTAATCAGAAATCTTCCAGCAAACAAAAGCCCAGGACCAGACGGCTTCACAGCTGAATTCTACCAAAAATTTAGAGAACAGCTAACACCTATCCTACTCAAACTTGCCCAGAAAATTGCAGAGGAAGGTAAACTTCCAAACTTATTCTACAAGGCCACCATCACCCTAATACCAAAACCAGACAAAGATGCCACACAAAAAAATAAAACTACAGACCAATATCACTGATGAACATAGATGCAAAAATCCTTAACAAAATTCTAGCAAACAGAATCCAACAACATATTTAAAGGATCATACATCATGACCAAGTGGGCTTTATCCCAGGGATGCAAGGATTTTTCAATATCCGAAAATCAATCAATGTAATATACCACGTTAACAAATTGAAAGATAAAAACATATCATTATCTCAATAGATGCAGAGAAAGCATTTGACAAAATTCAACATCCATTTATGATTAAAAAAAAAAACCCTCCAGAAAGCAGGAATAGAAGGAACATACCTTAACATAATAAAAATACCTCAACATAATAAAAACAGCAAACATTATCCTCCATGGTGAAAAACTGAAAGCATTTCCCCTAAAGTCAGGAACAAGACAAAGGTGCCCACTCTCAACACTACTATTCAACATAGTTTTGAAAGTCTTGGCCACAACAATCAGAGCAGAAAAAGAAATAAAAGGAATCAGATTAGAAAAGAAGAAGTAAAACTCTCACTGTTTGCAAATGACATGATCCTCTACATAGAAAACCCTAAAGACTGCACCAGAAAATTTACTAGAGCTAATCAATGAATATAGTAAAGTTACAGGATATAAAATTAACACACAGAAACCCTTTGCATTCCTATACACTCACAATAAGAAAACAGAAAGAGAAATTCAGGAAAAAATCCCATTCACCATTGCAATGGAAAGAATAAAATACTTAGGAATATATCTACCTAAAGAAACAAAATATCTATATATAGAAAACTATAAAACACTGATGAAAAAAATCAAAATGGGCACAAATAGATGGAGAAATATACCACGTTCATGGGTTGGAAGAATCAATATAGTGAAAATGAGTATACTACCCAAAGCAATCTATAGATTCAATGCAATCCCTATCAAGCTACCAATGGTATTTTTCAGAGAACTACTACAAATAATTTCACAATTTGTATGGAAATACAAAAAAAAACCCTCTAATAGCCAAAGCAATCTTGAGAAAGAAGAATGGAACAGGAGGAATCAACCTACCTGACTTCAGGCTCTACTACAAAGCTACAGTCATCAAAGAGAATATGGTACTGGCACAAAGAAAGAAATATAGATCAATGGAAAAAAATAGAAAGCCCAGAGATGAATCCACGCACCTATGGACACCTTATCTTCAACAAAGGAGGCAAGAATATACAATGGAGAAAAGACAATCTCTTTAACAAGTGGTGCTGGAAAACTGGTCAACCACTTGTAAAAGAATGAAACTAGAACACTTTCTAACACCATACACAAAAATAAACCCAAATGGATTAAAAATCTAAAAGTAAGACAAGAAACTATAAAACTCCTAGAGGAAAACATAGGCAAAACACTGTCTGACATAAATCACAGCAGGATCCTCTATGATCCACCTCCCAGAGTATTGGAAATAAAAGCAAAAATAAACAAACGGTAACTAACTAAACTTAAAAGCTTTTGCACAACAAAAGAAACTATAAGCAAGATGAAAAGACAGCCTTCAGAATGGAAGAAAATAATAGCAAATGAAGCAACTGAC
>NW_011489250.1:196823-206697 GCF_000754665.1 Bison bison bison | reverse complement strand
AAAGCCTGGGGCTGGTGCACTGGGATGACCCAGAGGGATGGGATGGGGAGGGAGGAGGAAGGGGAGTTCAGGATGGGGAACACATGTACACCCGTGGTGGGTCCATGTGAATATATGGCAAAACCAATACAATATTGTAAAGTAATTAGCCTCCAATTAAAATAAATAAATTTATATTTAAAAAAGAAAAGACATTGATACGAATAAAGGCCTTTAGACAACACTGTTAACTAAATAGCAGCAAAAAATTCATCAATTTTTTGTGTATATCAAAAAGATTACACACAGTCACCGGATTTGATTTAATCATAAAATACCAGAAATGTTCACCATGTGAAATAATGCATCATCTTACTTGAATGAGTGGGGGGGAAAATACATGATACTCTAAATGCATGCAGGAAAAAAGGGGTTTGACAAGACTTAACACCCTTCAATGATAAGATAACCCAACAATCTGGAACTAGAAAAAGAAAATCCTCAACATATAAAAGATTGGCATGAAAACTGCATATTTAATCTTGTGCTTAACTGTGAAAATCTGAATGCTTTTCCTAGAAGTACAGAAAGAAGTCAAAGATGCCCACTTCCACCCATTCTGTTCAACACAGTGTTGAGGGTTTCAGCTAGAGCAATTAGGCTAAAGTATCAAAAGATATCTAAGTTGAAATAAAATGAGTAAGCTCATCTATTTATTGATGACATTATATTATCCTAAATATTCCTAAAGATCATACACACAATTAAAGTTAATAAATAGGGTCAGCAAAGTTGTAAGATACAAAATAAACAACAAAAGTTGTGTTCTTTACCCTAGCAATAAACATGTTAAAAGAAAGTTTAGAAAACAATTCTATCTATCATAACATAAACAAAATACTTTGAAAAATTCCAACTAAGAATATGAAACATTTATACAGTGAAATCTATCAAACATTCCTGAAATAAAGCAGATAAAATTAAGTATCGTTATACTCCATGTTCATGGATTGGGATAATAATACTCTTATGATAATAAGAATATCCAGAAGTATCTACAGAGTCAATGAATTCCTTATCAAAATTCCCATGATTTTTTCTGCAAAATAGGGAAGCATACTCTAAAATTAATGTTGAATCACAATGGAATTTAATCTTCAAATAGCAAAACAATTTGTCATCCTTTCTTACTTCAAAACTAATTATATATATATATATATAACTAATTAAAGTAGCTTACATACAAAGAGACAAATAGATGAATTAAATAGAATAGAGGAATCATAAAGGAATCCTCACGTGGATGATTATGTGATTTTCAGCAAGGCTGCCAAGACTATTCAGTAAGGAAAGGACACTATTTTCAATGAATCATGATAAGAAAACTGAATTTTGGAATGCAAAAGAAGAATGTAGAACCATTATCCATACGACATTTAAAAATTAACTCAAAATTGATTAAAAGCTTAAAAATAAGCTGCTGCTGCTGCTAAGTCACTTCAGTCGTGTCCAACTCTGTGCGATCCCATAGACAGCAGCCCACCAGACTCCCCCGGCCCTGGGATTCTCCAGGCAAGAACACTGGAGTGGGTTGCCATTTCCTTCTCCAAAGCATGAAAGTGAAAAGTGAAAGTGAAGTCGCTCAGTCCTGTCCGACCCTCAGCGACTCCATGGACTGCAGCCCTCCAGGCTCCTCTGTCCATGGGATTTTCCAGGCAAGAGTACTGGAGTGGGGTGCCATTGCCTTCTCCATAAAAAATAAGCACTGAATCTATAAAACCCTTGAAGAAACAGAGAAGAAAAGCTTTATTACATTGAACTTAGCAAATATTTGTGGCTGTGACAACAAAAGCACAAATGACAAAAGGAAAATTAATTTTTAATTAAATAAATAAAAAGAAATTGTGTGTCTAAGAATATTCTCAGTAGATTAAAGAGAGAAAATAATATAATTAGAAAAAATATATATCTTATGAAGGAAAATATCCAGAAGGTATAAATAAATCTTAGCATTAAAAAATATTTTTTCAATAACAAAGATTTAAAAACCACAAAACCAAATTAAACAGGAGTGAAAAATTTGAGTACATATTTTTCTAAGATGTATAGAAATACCTGATAAGCACATGATAAGATGGCTAACATCATTAGTCATTAAGGAAATCCATATCAAAACCACAATGGAATAACCCTTCAAAGTTGGAGTGCCAGTATAGAAAAAAGAAAGAAAGAAATAACAAAAATAGCAAAGAAAGAAAGACCATTGTTGGTAAGGTGTGGAGAAGCTGAAATCTTTGTCCACTTCTGGTTAGAATGTAAAATGGTAAGCAGGTATGAAAAGCAATATGTGATTCCTCTAAAACTTGATCATAGTATGACCTTATGATCCAACCATTATGCTCTATGTATACATAAAAATAATTGAAGTCAGAAAGTTGAACAGATATTTGTATTACATCATGTTCATAGGAACAGAGTACTTCTTAAATGGGCTATATACATAAAATAGAATATAATTTGAATTTAATAGTAAGTTCTGGTACATGCTACAAAATAGATGAACTCTGCAAACAATTACTGAAATAAGTCAAACACAAAAAGAAAAATATTGTATGATTCCACATTTATGAGGTACATAGAACAAATAAATTTAGCCACTGCAATACCACTTCTCTGCTTGCCATTGAACTACAGCCAATCCTCCCAACCCTGCAGTGGCTCACTACTTCCTGACCTACAGCTTCTCCATGTGCCCCACTGTCTCCTCTCTTCCTCCTGAGGTGTGAATGTGTGGGACCAATTAGGCGATCTTTAACTGGCCTGGGAGGAGCAATTTGACTGGCAGTTGACAGTGAACAGTTAGGGAATGCTTTTACAATGACCTTGACCTGTTTGCAAGAATTTGGGCCGTACCATTTTGCTAATTTAAAAGTAATCAACAAGAATAGTTCAAGATGGTGGAATAGAGGGACATATAATCATCTTCTCCTGCCAGAGTACCAAAATCCCAACTAGATGTTGAGCAACCACTTCCAGGATGATGCTGGAACTCACCAAAAAGATACCCCACATCCAAGGACAAATGGAAGCTGCAATGAGATGGTATAATCACGATAAAATCAAATCCCATACCCGCTGGGACTGAAGAGCAATAACACCAAAGAAGTTCACACACTAGTGTGAAGGTTCTGAGTCCCATATCAGGCTTCCCAGACTGGGGATCCAGCAAAAGGACTAGAAATTCCTAGGGAATCTGAATTTAAAAGCCGGAAGAAATGGATTGCAGGACTTTCACAGGACCTCCAATCTTGGAGGGCACAAACAAAACCATGGGCACACCAGGACCCAGGGGAAACAAGCAGTGATACCACAGGAGTCTGAGCCAGGCTGATGTGCGAGTATTGGAGGGTCTCTTGTGGAGGCATGGCTTGGCAGTGGCTTATAGCAGAACGTTAGCACTGGTAGCAAGAGTCCTGGGAGGTGTCCCTTGATGTGAGATCTCCTGGAGGTCACCATTAGCCATACAATAGAGCCTGTAGCCCTACCACTCCATTTGCAGAAAGCAAAGACGAACTAAAGAGCCTCTTGTGAGTGTTTAGTCACTAAGTCATGTTTGACTCTTTGTGATTCCATGGACTGGAGCCTGCCAGGCTCCTCTGTGCATGAGATTTTCCAGGCAAGAATACTGGAGTTTTAGTTGAAATTTTCTTCTTCAGTGGATATTCCCAACCCAGGGATCAAACCCAGGTCTCCAGCATTGTAAGTAGATTCTTTACCACTGAGGAGCTTACCAGCAGGAAAGCTTCTTGATTAGAGTGAAAGAGGAGAGTGAAAAAACTGGCTTCAAACTCAACATTCAAAAAACTAAAATGATGGCATCCAGTCTCATCATTTCATGGCAAATAGAAGAAGAAAAATTGGAAGCAGTGGCAAAGCTTATTTTCTTGGGCTCCAAAATCACTCCAGACAGTGGACTGCAGCCATGAAATTAAAGATGCTTGCTTTTTGAAAGGAAAGCTATGACAAACCTAGACAGTGTGTTAAAAAGCAGAGACATTACTTTGCTGACAAAGGTCTGTATAGTCAAAGCTACGATTTTTCCAGTAGTCATGTATGGATGTGAGAGTTGAACCATAAAGAAGACTGAGCACTGAAGAGTTGATGTTTTCAAACTATGGTGCTAGAAAAAACTCTTGAGAGTTCCTTTAACTGCAAACGGATGAAATGAGTCAATCCTAAAGGAAATCAACCCTGAATATTCACTGGAAAGACTGATGCTGAAAATGAAGTTCCAATATTTTGGCTACCTGATGCAAAGAGTTGACTTGTTGGAAAGACCCTGATGCTGGAAAAGATTAAGGATAGGAGGAGAAGGTGGCGGGGGGAGGGATAGCACGGGGACAGAGGATAAGATGATTGGATAGCATTATCAACTCAATGGACATGAATTTAACCAAACTCCAGGAGATAATGAAGGACAGGAAAGCCTAGTGTCCTGCAGGCTGTGGGTCACAAAGTGTGGGACATGACTTAGGGACTGAACAACAGCAACAGAGCAGGTAGACTCCAGGTCTGGATCACCTCAGCCCAGACAACTAACAGGGAGAGAGCACAGCCCCACCCATCAGCAGACCACTAGATTCAAGTTTTACTGAGCACCACTCTGCCCACCAGAGGAGACCCAGTTTCCCTAACCTCCAGTCCCTCTCATCAGGAAGTTTGCACAAGCCTCTTAGCCTCATCCACCAGAGGACAAAGAGAAGAAGCAAGAAGAACCACAGTCCTGCAGCCTCCAGAAAGAAAACCACAACCAGCAGAGGAAGCTAAACTTCCAAAGTTATTTTATGAGTCCACCATCACTCTGACAAAGATACCACAAAAGTAGAAAATTGCAAGCTAATATCCTTGATGAACATAGATATAAAAATTTTGAACAAAATCCAGCAATCCATATCCAACAGTACATTAAAGAGATTACACAACATGATAAAGTGGGATTCACACCAGGGATGCAAGGATTCTTTAGCATTCACAAATCAATCAATGTGATATACCATGTCAACAATCTAAAGAATAAAAACCATATGATCATCTCAATATATGCAGAAAAAACTCTTGACAAAATTCAGCACCCACTTATGATAAAATCTCTCCAGAAAGTGGGCATAGAGGGAATATGTCTCAACATAATAAAGTTATATATTACAAACCAACAGCTAGCATCATACTCAATGGTGAAAAGCTGAAAGCAATCTCTCTAAGGTCAGGAACAAGATAAGGAAGTCCACTCTCACCATTCTTATTCAACAGAGTTTTGAAGTCCTAGTTATAGCAGTCAGAGAAGAGAAAGAAGTAAAGTGAAGTTGCTCAGTCGTGTCCAACTCTTTGCAACCCCATGGACAGTAGCCCACCAGGCTCCTCCATCCATGGAATTTTCTAGGCAAGAACACTGGAATGGGTTGCCATTTCCTTCTCCAGGGGATCTTCCCAACCCAGGGATCGAACCTGGGTCTCCCACATTGCAGGCAGATGCTTTACTGTCCAAAAAGACAGGGAAAGAAGGAAAGGGAATCCAAATTGAAAAAGAGGAAGTTAAACTGTTAAACTGTCACTGTTAAGAGATGATGTGATACTATACATAGAAGGTTCTAGAGACGGTGCCAGAAAACTTCTAGAACTTATCAACTGGATTTGGTAAAGTTGCAAGTTACAAAATTAATACACAGAAATCTGTTGCATTTCTATATACCAACAGTGAAAAATTAGAAAAAGAAATTCAAGAAACAATTCAATTTATTATCATATCAAAAAGAGTAAAATACCTAGGAATAAGCCCACCTGAGGAGACAAAAGACTGTACTGGGAAAACTAAGATCTGATGAAAGAAACTGAATAAGACATAAACAGATGAAAACATATACCATGTTCATGGATTGCAAGAATCAATATTGTCAAAATGACTATAATACCCAAGGCAATCTACAGATTCAAAGCAATCCCTATAAGTTTATCAATGGCATTTTCCACAAAACTAGAACAAAATATCTCAAAATTTGTATGGAGACACAAAGCAATCGTGAGAAAGAAAAATGGAGATGAAGGAATAAGGCTACATGTCTTGAGACTGTACTATAAAGCTACAGTCATAAAAACAGTATGGTACTGACCCAAAAATAAAAATAAAGATGAATGGAACAGGATAGTGCATCCAGAAATAAAAACATAAACCTATAGCCAATTAATCCACGACAAAGGAGACAGGACTACACAATGTTGGAAAGAAAGTCTCTTCAACAATTGGTGCTGGGCAAACTGGACAGCTGCATGTAAACAATGAAATTAGATTAATTCTGGATACAAAAATAAGCTGAAAATGGATTAAAAACCTAAATGTGAGACCTGACACTATAAAACCCTTAGGGGAAAACATAGGCAGAACACTCTCTGACAAAAATCACAGCAATATCTTTTTCAATTTTTTTTCTTCCAGAATAATGAAAATAAAACCAGAAATAAACAAACAGTATCTGCATTAAACTTAAAAGCTTTTGCACAGTAAAATAAATAAATAAAATGAAAAGACAAACCAGAAATTGGTAGAAAATATTTGCAAATGATGTGAGTAGTAAGTTGGCACTAGTAGTAAAGTACCCTCCTGCCAATACAGGAGACATAGGAGATGCAAGTTTAATCCCTGGGTCAAGAAGATCCCCTGGAGGAGGGCATAACAATTCACTCCAAAATTCTTACCTGGAGAATCCCCATGGACAGAAGTGTCTGTCAGGCTACAGTCCACAGGGTCACAGTCAGACATGACTGAAGCGACTCAGCATGCACTCCAAAATTTGCAAATAGCTGATAACACTAACAGCATCAAAATAACCCACCCCCCCCAAAAAAAAAATGGGCAGAAGACCTAAATGGACACTTCTCTAAAGAAAACAAACTGATGGCCGATAGACATATGTAAAGATGTTCAGCATTGCTAATTATTAGAGAAATGCAAATCAAAACTATAGTGAGATATCACCTCACACCAGCGAGAATGAGTATCATCAAAAATCCACAAACAATAAATACTGGAGATGATGTGGAGGGAAGGGCACCCTCCTACACTGTTGGTAGGAATGTAATTGGTACAGTCACCATGGGGAACAGTACACAGCTTCCTTAGAAAAATGAAAATAGAGTTAATATATGATCCTCCAATCCCATTCCTGGACATATATCCAGAGTAAAACATGATCTGAAAGGGTACATGTTCCCCAATATTAATCGCATCACTATTTACAATATCTGAGACGTGGAAGCAACCTAAATGTCCATCAAAAGAGGAACAGATAAAGAAGATAAGTTACATATACACAATAGACTATTACTCAGCCATTACAAAGAATGAAGCAACGCCTTTTGCTTTAACATGGATGAATCTAGAGAGTGCCATACCGAGTGAAGTCAGACAGAGAAGGAAAAATATTGTATGGCATCCCTTATGTGTGGAATCTAAAACAAAATGATACAAATGAATTTATGTACATATAGTTTATGGTTGCTGGGAGGAAGAGGTACTTAGGGAGTTTGGAATGGCCATGTACACACTGCAATGCTTAAAATAATTAACCGACAGGGACCAACTGTATGGCGCATGTTACTCTACTCAGTGTTGTGCGGCAGCCTGGAAGAGAGGGGGGTTTGGGGGAGAGAGAATACATGTATATGTATGTCTGAGTCTCTTCACTGTTCACCTAAAACTTTCATAACATTGTTTGTTAATCAGCTATACCCCAGTACAAAATAAAAAGTTTGTTCGTTTGTTTTTTAATGCATTGAGACAGAACCAAGGTTAGCAGAGCTGTGTGGAGAAAAGGACAGAGAATTATTGTTTATATGGTGAGATGTTTCATATTGGGATAATTAAAATGTTCTGAAAATGAACAGTGGTGATAATTTACAAAAATGTGGATGTACTTAGTGTCGCTGGATTGTACAACTGAAATTGTTAAAATCGTAAATCTTGTTAAAAGTCAAAGCGAAGTCATTCAGTCATGTCTGACTTTTTGTGACCCCATCAACTGTAGCCCACCAGGCTCCTCCATCCATGGAATTTTCCAGGTTAGAGCACTGGAGAAGGTTGCCATTTCCTTCATCCAGAGGATCTTCCCGATCCAGGGATCGAACCCGGCTCTCCCGCATTGCAGGCAGAAGCTTTACGATCTGAGCCAGAAAATAAATGTATTAAACTACATTAGTAATACCACTTACCAAAAGAAACAAGTCATCATGCAAACACTTAGACCAAAGGAAATCTAAGAACATTTATAACATCACCTGTAATAAAAAATGCAATTGAATATTATCTAAAGACTATCTCATCAGAGTATTACCAACACTTTATTACCTATTATAAAATTATAAATGTTTTATAATTAATGGTAATAATAATAAACTCCAATATAAAGGAAACAACTTGAAAATCAATATCAAAAAATTTAAAATTACACATTAATTGTTTGAAATTTTAAGAATTTCTTATGATTCCATGTTAAATGCACCACATTTCATTTTAATGTACTCAATTTCTACTCAGTATGTTCACAACTGACAAAGTGTTTCCACATTACAGGTACACCTAACAGACATTTCAAATTTGTTTCCAGATCCCTACAATAAAGCAAATATGGCAATAAAGAGAATCATATACAGTTTTTTTGTTTGTTTCCTAGTACATATAAAAGCTATGTTATATTCTACTATATTCATGTAAGTGTGTAGGAGCATTGCTTCTAAAAATGTACATAGCTTCATTTAAAAATACTTTATTGCTGAAAAGTTCTAATCATCACCTGAGCCTTCAGAGAGTCATAATCTTTTGGCTGTTGGGGACTGTGAAATACTGTAAGAATTACCAAAAGATGACATATACACAAAGTGAGCAATGCTATTGGAAAAATTGGCGCTGATAGACTTGTTCAACACAGGATTGCCAGAAAATTTCAAATTGAAGTGCAACAAAGTAAACATAATAG
This sequence comes from Bison bison bison, assembly GCF_000754665.1. Lineage (NCBI taxonomy): Eukaryota > Metazoa > Chordata > Mammalia > Artiodactyla > Bovidae > Bison > Bison bison. The sequence goes on along the minus strand of NW_011489250.1, from coordinate 197,692 downwards.
AAAGAAGTACTCCAGTATTTTATGCACTTAGTGAATTACAAAATATAAGATAAATGATTCCATAATACTTTAGAGTCATAATAACATTGAGATAACTTGAATAAAAATATTTGTTTCTTTTCACACCAAATTGACTCTTAACACATCTGTAAAAATATCTAAAGACATTCATTTTCAGAACTTTTTTTCCCACTCTTGGTCTATGACCAATCTGAGATGTTAGTGACTTAACCTCCATTAATGGACTTTCCAAGGTGAACACACACAATATAAATGTTATACTGAATTTCCAGTTAGAGGAGGCCAGGAATTGTGGTTGCTGGAGAGTCTTCATGGAATTATTGAAAACATCAAGTGCAGGGGTGAGAGATGAATATATGTATTTGTAAAATTTTCAAACTGGTGTCAATCCTAATAATCTACTGTGAAGAAGTAGTGAAGCACAATGAGATTAATGTTATAGTCAATAGTTGATATTATTCATAAACTTCTTTTTTGGATTTCATTTACTAATGAAAATATGGTCACCTTCCTATGAGCACAGTAGTTAGCATGGTTTCAGAGTAAATTTAGTATTTTTATGCACATTTAACTTATATGAATTTGCTATTTTCAATTAAACTGTTTCTTGTCTCCATCTTATGCAAAAATATAAAATGGAGCTTCTAATAAAGGCAAAATTATAATCACATAATTTGAGACATTTCTGAGGCAATAAAGCATTTTCTAAATTTCAGATCATCTTGTGCAAATTAGTCAGATCAGATCAGATCAGATCAGTCACTCAGTCGTGTCCGACTCTTTGCGACCCCATGAATCGCAGCACACCAGGCCTCCCTGTCCATCACCAACTCCCGGAGTTCACCCGG
>NW_011489250.1:192765-195154 GCF_000754665.1 Bison bison bison | reverse complement strand
ATATTTTTTTCCATTTAGAAAAATCAATTTATTTATTAACAGACAATTAGTAGGCAATGGCAACCCACTCCAGTACTCTTGCCTGGAAAATCCCATGGATGGAGGAGCCTGGTGGGCTGCAGTCCATGGGGTCGCTAAGAGTCGGACACGACTGAGCGACTTCACTTTCACTTTTCACTTTCATGCATTGGAGAAGGAAACAGCAACACACTGCAGTGTTCTTGCCTGGAGAATCCCAGGGACGGGGGAGCCTGGTGGGCTGCCGTCTATGGGGTCGCACAGAGTCGGACATGACTGAAGCGACTTAGCAGCAGCAGCAGTTATTGCAGACAGTGCTAAAATAGGCATAAGAAGATATCTCTTCTCTTTTATATCATGAATATGAATATGCACTCTTATGAATGTATATTAATTCATTTCCCTTGATACATATTTATAGATGGATGGCCAGATGTATTTTTAATATTTTGAGAAATCTTCATACTATCCATAGTGGTTGTATCAATTTACATTCCCACCAAGACTGAAGAAGGATTCCCTTTTCTCCACAAGCTTGGCAACACTTCTTGTATTTGTTCTTTGATATTAACCATTCAACCATGTGAATTATATTTTATTGTGATTTTTATATGCTCAGTTATAGAGGCTCATAGAGTTAAATTCATTAATCCCAGTTTACATGTCTGGCAGAACTAGGCTTAGATATAATTTTGACCGTAAACTATATAGCATGCTTACTCAGTAAAGCCTAGTAAACTGATCTTTAATATGAATCCAAGCTCAAAGTATATACATAGTAATCATTTTCATTTCTCTCTCAAGATATTAGCCTGCCCATTTTCCTAGTTTTCTATTTAATAATATGACTCATTATTGTGGAATTTCATGAAATATATAATTTAGAAGCACACACAAAAAAACTAGATAATTGTAATGCATCCACTATCTCTAATAATACATGAATAATTTCTATAAGATAAACTTTTAGTTTAGAAAATACATTGTTGCTTCAGATATGTCTCAAATGTAGCTGTAGCTATTTTATCTTTAGGTTCTGTGTATTATAAGCTGCATGTACAAATACTGTGTATGCTAGATCTTATAAATTTCATGCTTTACTTTCTGTGTACAATTAAAAATACATACTAAAATATTTATATCAATCCAAAATCACTAAGGTAATAAAAATTATATACTTTTGGTCCTTTTTAGTAGAATCTACTGTATAAAAACTTGCAAAAGTATGGAATTTTAAGTCGCGTTCCATTAAAAGATACTGTGGAAAATTATGCTTGGCTGGATCCCAGAGATATTGTTCTGGTGATTCAGAATATTTGAAAGCCATTTTACAATACTGTAAATTCTAAATAACTACTGGCAATGCAACCTAATTATTATCTATGGATATTCAGGTACAAGTATGACGAAAAATTTCAAAGAATTTAGGAAGACTTTATGGTGACAATAAGTTCAAAACTCTCTGAAAACTAATCTTGCATCTATTTATTTTTTAAACAAGATTTCTGTCTCTCTGGTGAGTAAGGAATTTTCCTTTGAAAAATGGCAACCCTTTACATTATTTCAGGTATCTTGCAAAGAGAGGATATGACCCATGTATATCTGATCAAGAGTTTGTTTTTGTTTGTTACAACTAGACCATTAAAAAAAAAAAAAACTAGACTAAAATATTTTATAAAACTTCTAGCAAAGCCAATTTAAGGTTTCCCTGATGGATCACACCAAATATCCCAGATATATTAGTAATCAAAAGTTATTTCTTTGAGACTACTTTTGGTCAAAAGCAAAGTTGTACAGGAAAAGAAAATCTCAACTTCAAAAACCCACACCATTGTTTCACTCATGGTGGTCATCTCACCAGATCTGCCACTTGATCAAGGTGTAGTTTTAAATAATTCACTGCACCCCTGTAGAAAGGAGTTTTCACTGTTTTAAAAATAAGACTGCATTGGAAAATCTATTTCTTCTATAAATACAAGAATTAGTAGTATGTGCATTTTTCTTCAGTTTAATTTTCAACTGAATAAAGTACAGAAAAAATCTATTCAAGGAATTAATATATATTGAATTTAGGTAATGGCAATTTGCAGTTCATTTTGATATGGACAGCCATTGAAAGATTATTCATTAGATTTCCCTCATCATGATGTAGGGATTAACTACATCATGAATAATTATTCTGAATATATACATTTACAACCTGATTTTCAAAGGAGATAATATGGCTATATCTCTGTCATAAACAACTTATCAGATCAGATCAGATCAGATCAGTTGTTCAGTCATGTCCGACTCTTTGCGACCCCATGAATTGCAGCATGCCAGGCCTCCCTGTCCATCACCAACTCCCGGAGTTCACTCAGACTCATGT
>NW_011489250.1:191555-192665 GCF_000754665.1 Bison bison bison | reverse complement strand
CAGGGTCATAACTTTCCTTCCAAGGAGTAAGCGTCTTTTAATTTCATGGCTGGAGTCACCATCTGAAGGGATTTTGGAGCCCCCGAAAAATAAAGTCTGACACTGTTTCCACTGTTCCCCCATCTATTTCCCCTGAAGTGATGGGATCGGATGCCATGATCTTTTCTTCCTGAATGTTGAGCTTTAAGCCAAATTTTTCACTTTCCACTTTCACCTTCATCAAGAGGCTTTTGAGTTCCTCTTCACTTTCTGCCATAAGGGTGGTGTCATCTGCATATCTGAGGTGATTGAGATTCCTTCCGGCAATCTTGATTCCAGCTTGTGTTTCTTCCAGTCCAGCGTTTCTCATGATGTACTCTGCATATAAGTTAAATAAACAGGGTGACAATATACAGCCTTGACGTACTCCTTTTCCTATTTGGAACCAGTCTGTTGTTCCATGCCCAGTTCTAACTGCTGCTTCCTGACCTGCATACAGGTTTCTCAAGAGGCAGGTCAGGTGATCTGGTATTGCCATCTCTCTCAGAATTTTCCACAGTTTCCTGTGATCCACACAGTCAAAGGCTTTGGCATAGTCCTTACAAATAGCTGTGAAAAGAAGAGAAGCGAAAAGCAAAGGAGAAAAGGAAAGATATAAGCATCTGAATGCAGGGTTCCAAAGAATAACAAGAAGAGATAAGAAAGCCTTCCTCCCTGATCAGTGCAAAGAAATAGAGGAAAACAACAGAATGGGAAAGACTACAGATCTCTTCAAGAAAATTAGAGATACCAAGGGAACATTTCATGCAAAGATGGGCTCAATAAAGGACAGAAATGTTATGGATCTAGCAGAAGCAGAAGATATTAAGAAGAGGTGGCAAGAATACACAGAAGAACTGTACAAAAAAGATCTTCACGACCAAGATAATCACCATGCTGTGATCACTGACCTAGAGCCAGACATCCTGGAATGTGAAGTCAAGTGGGCCTTAGAAAGCATCACTATGAACAAAGCTAGTGGAGGTGATGGAATTCCAGTTGAGCTATTTCAAATCCTGAAAGATGATGTTGTGAAAATGCTGCACTCAATATGCCAGCAAATTTGGATAACTCAGCAGTGGCCACAGGACT
>NW_011489250.1:172651-190232 GCF_000754665.1 Bison bison bison | reverse complement strand
AGAAGGGGATGACAGAGGATGAGATGGCTGGATGACATCACTGACTCGATGGACGTGAGTCTGAGTGAACTCCGGGAGTTGGTGATGGACAGGGAGGCCTGGCATGCTGTCATTCATGGGGTTGCAAAGAGTCGGAAATGTCTGAGCAACTGAACTGAACTGAAATGAACTACAGTTGGAAAGAATTTAGAATACAAGAAAATAAAAGTAAAAATTAAATGAATAAGATAAAATGCCATCAGTGTTTCTCTAACACAGAAGAATTAGAGATCTGGAAAGCTATAAAACACATGCTGTTTGTCAGGGCTTGAGTGATTCTTGAAAGCTATAAGGAGTGTGATAGATATTCAGGCATAGGGTTTACATTAATGATGGCATTCAGAAACTCCTCTCTTCAGAGGAGGCAGAAGAGACTGAATATGCTTACACATTACATGACATAGATTCATTCTAGATGTTACAACAGATGAACCAACGGATGCCTTCCCACATGGTACTGGTGATAAAGAAAACTCTTGCCAATATAGGAGATGTTAGAGACATGGTTTCGATTCCTGAATTGGGAAGATTCCCTGGAGGAGGGCCTGGGTACCCACTCCAGTATTCTTGTCTGGAGAATCCCATGGACAGAAAAGCATGGCAGGCTATGGTCCATGGGGTCAAAAGAGTTGGACACAGCTGAAGTGACTTCGTGCTATGCAGGAACCAACTAATGTTTTTGACTTAAGTGAAAAATTTCTTAATTGCCTTAAATAGTTACTCAGAATTCTACAGTGTATGCATTTATACTGATATCCTATGCATATATCTTTAATATGACATCAAATTTTGATATTAATTTAGCTTTAATTTAGTGTAGGTCAGTAAAACATACTTATCCTAGTGATATAGTAAAAAATAATTTTAAAAGTAATTTTAAAGATTTCTTGGAAACAGGTGAAAAGTGTTTCGTTTTCAAATTTTAATCAGTGGCTCAAAAGGAAGATTTTTTTTCTGTAAAATTTGTAACATCAGTCCATCTTTTAAGAACTGTAACATTTAAAATAATATAACAAAAATAGCTTATCATTTTATATTTAACTCACTTGCTTTTGTGTCTGCCTTTAGGAAAAATAGTATGAATAACCCATGGAAACTTATAATCAAACATCAACTGATTTCATCTTATTGGCGTTGTTCCCCTCTTCAAGATTTGGCATGTTTCTTTTTATTCTCATTGTTCTCATTTTCCTGATAACTCTGTTTGGCAACCTCTTTATGATCCTTCTCACCTTTCTGGACATCCATCTCCACACACCAATGTAATTCCTACATAGTCAGCTCTCCTTCATTGACCTAAATTAGATCTCCACCATTGTCCCTAAAATGGCCTGCAATTTTCTGCTTGGAAATAAGTCTATCTCCTTCATTGGATGTGGAATGCAGAGCTTCTTCTTCATGACTTTAGCAGGTACAGAAGCATTGTTGTTGACATCTGTGACTTATCGTTATATAGCCATTTGCTTTCCTCTTCACTATTCCATCAGAATCAGCAGAAGAGTGTGTGTGTTGATGATAATAGGATCATGGATGACAGGCTCTATCAACTCCTGCACCCACACCATATATGTCTTCCAGATCCCTTATTGCAAATCTAGGGGCCATCAATCATTTCTTCTGTGACCTCCCAGCCATGTTGACTCTGGCCTGCATTGACACCTGGACCTATAAGTACACAGTGTTTGTGAGTGCCATCTTCTTCCTTCTATTGCCTTTCATTGGTATTGCCTGTTCCTATAGTCGTGTTCTCTTTGCTGTTTATCACATGCAGTCAGTTGAAGGGAGGAAGAAAGCTTATTTAACCTGTAGCACTCATCTTACTGTGGTAACTTTTTACTATATGCCCTTTGCTTACTCTTATCTACGTTCAAGATCCCTTCGAACTCCAACAGAGGACAAGGTTCTGGCTGTCTTCTTTACCATCCTCACCCCAGTGCTCAACCCTATTATTTATAGCCTGAGAAACAAGGAGGTGATGGGAACCCTGAGAAGATTAATCAAGAGAATCTGTTCTGTGAAAAATGTAGCCACATCTTTATGTATAAGTACCTAGATCTTGTGTGTGTGTATATATATATACACATCAGTGGACAGTGATTTAAAATAGTGTTTTATCACTGTTCCAATCATTAAATTCAAGGATTAAAATTAATCTAGAGGATAAAAAATTTACTCATATCTAGACAATATTATCTTGTAAATATATATATATGTATGCATGGAAGTATCTCATTATACATACACATATATATGTATATGTATAATTTCAAGCCTTATCCTTTTACTTCATGGTATATTTTTCCTAATCAATTTCAAACACATTTATTTTTCTATGTAAAAAATAATTTTGATTTTTAAATTGTTTTAATTTTAATTTTAAATATATATTTAATCGGGTATTCAAAATACCACCCAATTGCACTCATCTCACACATTGGCAAAGTAATGCTCAAAATTCTCCAAGCCAGGCTTCAACAGTACATGAACTGTGAACTTCCAGATATTTAAGCTGGATTGAGAAAAGGCATAGGAACCAGAGATCAAATTGCCAACATCCATTAGATCATTGGAAAAGAAAGAGAGTTTCAGAAAAAAAACATCTACTTCTTCTTTATTGACTACTCCAAAGCTTTTGACTGTGTGGATGGTAAAAAGCTATGGAAAATTCTTAAAGAGATTGGAATACCAGACCACCTTACTTGCCTCCTGAAAAAAATCTGTATGCAGATCAAGAAGCAAAAGTTAGAACCAGACATAGAGAAACAGACTGGTTCTAAATTGTGAAAGGAGTATGTTAAGGCTGTATATTGTCACCCTGCTTATTTAACTTATACACAGAGTATATCATGCAAAATGCCAGGTTGGAAGAAATACAAGCTGGAATCAAGATTGCCAGGAGAAATATCAATAATCTCAGATATGCAGATGCCACCATCCTTATGGCAGAAAGTGAAGAAGAACTAAAGAGCCTCTTGATGAAAGTGAAAGAGGAGAGTGAAAAAGTTGGCATAAAACTCAACAATCAGAAAACTAAGATCATGACATCCAGCCCCATTACTTCATGGCAAATAGGTAGCGAAACAATGGAAACAGTGACAGACTTCATTTTTTTGGCTCCAAAATTACTACAGATGGTGAGTGCAGCCATAAAACTAAAAGACAATCACTCCTTGGAAGAAAAACTATGAAAAACCTAGACAGTATATTGAAAAGCAGACACATTACTTTCCCAACAAAAGTTCATCTATTCAAAGCTATGATTTTCATAGTAGTCATGTGACAGTTAGACTATAAAGAAAGCTGAAGAATTAATGCTTTTGAACTGTGGTATTGGAGAAGACTCTTGAGAGACCCTTAGACTGCAAGGATATCCAACCAGGCCTTCTGAAAGGAAATCAGTCCTGAATATTCATCAGAAGGGCTGATCCTGAAGCTGAAGCTCCAATACTTTGGCCACAGGATGTGAAGAACTGACTTACTGGAAAAGACCCTGATCCCGGGAAAGATTAAAGGCAGGAGAAGAAGGAGATGACAGAGGATTAGATGGTTGAGTTTGAGCAAGCTCCAGGAATTGGTGATGGACAGGGAAGCCTGGTGTGCTGCAGTCCATGGTGTCTCAAAGAATCAGACAGGACTGAGTGACTCAACTGACTGACAGATGAGCAACCTAAGGAAGTTTATTAAAGGCCAGTTATGAAAAGAGCATTCTTTAACAGGCTATATACCCTTATCTGCTGTTTTGTAAGACACACTCAAGTACTTCTGTTCAGATACCAGTTTATTTAACCCTGTGGTGTACTTTTTTAATAGCATCAGTGTAGTATTAAAACAAGCAAAGATCCTTTTGAGTGTGAGAACCTAGGCAAGCACACATGCAACATTTTTAGCTACTTTTGCCCTAAATGTACAATGTCCTAAGAAAGCGAGGTTGAATGAATAGAAAGGGAATGGCATTAAGCAAACCAGGAAAATGATGGTAGTGTGTGTGTGTGTGTGTGTGTGTGTGTGAGTTATCATTGAAAATAGAGTGGGGATGTCTATTATGGGCTCCTTGTCCATTTCAGGTTATGAATAATAGAAGAAATAAGGAGATATGAATCTATTGCTGACCCTGACACATCATGGACTAGGGGAAAAAACTATATCTTAGACTTACCTAGCTAAAAAGCAAGATGGGAACCTTGTATCCTAAAATATCAGTAAATAGTGAAGGCAAGAAAAGCTATCTTTCTCTGCTCTTCTAGGTTCTTGACTAAGATGTCCTCTGTAACACAGGTCAGTTTAACAGGAAAATAAGAAAAAAAATTAATGTCATGAATACCTCCTATATATATGGGGGTGAGCCAGGAAAACTGAATAACTCCATTTTTTACTCCAAACTACAATTCAGACATTGACAGTTTTTTTTACTTACAATAGTTTTAGTAGACCCCGTGGTGTTCTGCACTCTCTCAAGTGTTTGAAAGGTATTTTTACAGCTGCTCACTGCAAGCAAATCATATCCCTAAGAATGGAATGTCAAAAAAGGAATAAAGAAAACTGGCTAAAAATCATGAGCCTAAAGTTGTGACCTGAGAATACTATAGAGATTTAGCAGAAACAAACAAGCAAACAAAACTCCCAAACAACACACATGTGCTTAGTCACTCAGTCATGTCCAACTCTTTGTGACCCCAAGGACTGTAACCTGCCAGACTCCTCTGCCCATGAGGATTCTCCAGGCAAGAATAATGGAGTGGATTGCCATGCCCTCCTCCAGGGAATCTTCCCAACCCAGAGACTGAACCCAGGTCTCCCACATTGCAGGCAGATTCTTTACCATCTGAGCCACCAGGGAAACACATACATACACACACACATACAAAAAACATCCTGATCTGTGAATGTGAAAAAAAAAAAAAAAGATCAATCAAAGCTGCATGATCTATAGAGCAGTAGCTAAAAATGTCACTAATGTATTAAATTTTGATTACCTTTCTAAGTTAGGCTGAGTCTCGTGAAAGTGGGGAAAATTAAAAAAAAAAGAAAAGAAAAAAGAGGCAACAGATCCCAAATATATTCGCTTGGTTAAACCCATGTCAACAAACTAATAATTAATACTAATCTAGTTGCAGTTTTAATTTCTCCAAGGAATGTAATCTTAACCAGTCAGTCTGGAAGCATCTGGTAAGAATTAATCAAATCATCTGCCTGATAGAGTATCACTCACCAAAAGGATGTTGACCTTGATGGAAATAGTCCACTCTGCCTGAAAAACTTCCTTACCTAGCTTTCTTCTGCTATAAAAGGCTTCAATTTTGTATGACATCCTGAAGCTCCTTTATATATTATTGGTGGGATTCTGACCAATTTATGAAATGATGAATCAAGTAAATTAGGAGTTTCAAATTACTCACTTGAATTTTGATTTTTCACACTCTAATCTGGCATTTGCAATCTGATTCTTTCAACCAGAATTCTCCACTGAGAGCAACAGAGAAAGAGCTACCCTTACTGATCTGAAAAATCAGTATATTTTAGGAAATTCAGTGGTCCAAAAATACTTCAGAGACATAGAAGAATCAATCTTAATGTCTATATAGCATGAGTGATACCCAGAGTGAGACCAAACATAAATTTTGTGAAGGCAATACCAGGACAGAAATAAGATGAATGATATTTTCTGCCAATCTAGGACTACGAGATTCAGTGATCTTAAGTCAATGTGTATGACTTTGAGGAAGTACTGAAGAAACATAAGATTGACAATTAGGTCCAGGAAGAAACTGAACATTTGGTTGGTAGTTCAAGACTCACCAGGGGCAAACATATTAGAAAACTGAGAGTGTAATAATAAGTAAATCACTATTCTATATGAAAGGTTTATGATGGTAGGTTATGCACTATTTGAGAAGCAGGATACATAAACTGCAGAGAACCAATTAAGTAGTTTCCAGTGTTCAAGTTAAGTGGGTCATAGATGGTAGCAGACAAGATGAAATATTTGTGAGGGTACCGTAAGATACCAGAAATAATACTGGATACAGAATCTACAGCCAGAGCAAGAAACCATACCTGCCTGTGAAAGAGGGGAGTACAAATTACCCAGAGATTGTGTGCTTTCCTCAGGAGGTAATGGCTTAGGACTCACTGGCACTTTGGGCTGTCTTTTGTTGTGGATAAGTAAATAGAATTTCATGAATAGAAAGAAGATTACATACATATAGTTCTCAGCGTAAAATACTGTGCCAGACCATTTTGCAGGCTTTTTCACAAACAATTCAGATCCTATTTACAGAAATGAGAATTACTATTGGTCTGATTACTATTACTCTCTGATTGGTCACAGAGGCCTATTTCAACCATTGCTTCCAGTGTGGTATTATGAACTGTTCCCTTCCTCAACCAAGATTTCCAGAATTCCAGAAAAAAATCCAATTCTTTTTTCAGCCCACAGGAAAAATCCTAATATGATGATATTAAAACACCTCTCACAATTGGTGTGTTTGCAAGGAGTGGTGGCTGATTTAATTTTGCTTGTTTGTTATTGACATACAGTTGATTTACAATATTGTGCTCATTTCAAATATACAACAAAGTAATTCTATATGTGTATGCTTATGTGTGTGTATATATACACACACACACATACATATACATACACTTGGCTATATATATATATATATATATATATATATATATACATATACACATGGCAATTCAGTGGTGGTGACCAAAACCATCCCCAAGAAAAAGAAATGCAAGACAAAGTGGTTATCTGAGGAGGTCTTACAAATAGTTTAGAAAAGCAGAGAAGTGAAAGGCAAAGGAGAAAGGGAAAGATATACTCAACCAAATGCAGAGATCTAGAAAATAGCAAGGACAGATAAGAAAGCCTTAAATGAACAATGAAAAAAAATAGAGGAAAACAGTAGGAAAGGAAAGACTAAAGATCTCTTGAAGAAAATTGGAGAGAACAAGGGAATATTTCAGGCAAATATGAGCACAAAAAATACAGAACCAGCAAGGACCTAACAAGCAGGAGAGATTAAGAGGTAGCAAAAATATACAGAAGAACTATACAAGAAAGGTCTTAAAAACTCAGGATTTTAAATAACTCAGCTGTAATTCCATCACCAAAGACCCAGATAACCATGATGGTGTGGTCTTCAGGAGCCAGACATCCTGCAATGTGAAGTCAAGCGGATCTTAGGAAGCATCACTATGAACAAAGCAAGTGAAGGTGATGGAATTCCAAATTCTAAAAGCTGATGCTGTAAAAGTGGTGCACTCTATATGCCAGCAAATTTAGAAAATTCCGCAGTGGCCATCAGACTGGAAAAGGTCAGTTTTCATTCCAATTCCAAGGACTGTAAAGAATGTGAAAGAATGTTCAAACTTCCATACAATTTCACTCAAGATAATGCTCAAAATCTTCAAGTGAGGCTTCAACGATTCATGAACTGAGAACTTGAAGATGTACAAGCTGGATTTAGAGAAGTCAGAGGAACCAGAGATCAAGTTGCCAACATGCTCTGGATCATAGAAAAACCAAGAGAATTTAAAAAAAAATCTACTTTTGCTCCATTGACTATGCTAAAGCCTTTGACTGTGTGGATTACAAAAAAAAGGGGGGGTGGGGTCTTAAAGAGCTGGTAATACCAGACCACTTTCCCTGTCTCCTGAGGAATCTGTATGCACGACAAGAAGTAAAAGTTAGAACTTTACGTAGAACAAGGGCAGGCTCCAATTTGGGAAATGAGTACGTCAAGATTGTATACTGTCACGTTGATTATTTAACTTATATGCAGAGTACATCATGTGAAATGTGGGGCTGGAAGAATCCCAAGCTGGAGAAATATCAACCTCAGATATGCAGGATACCACACTAGCAGCAGAAAGTGAAGAACTAAGAGCCTTTTGAGAAAGATGAAAGAGGAGAAAGAAAACGCTGGCTTAAATCTCAACATTCAGAAAGTGAAGATCATGGCATCTGGTACCATGACTTTTTGGCAAATAGATGGGGAGAAATTTGAAACAGTAACAAATTTTACTTTCTTGGGCTCCAAAATCACTGCAGATGGTGACTGCAGCCACAAAATTTGAAAACACTTGCTCTTTGGGAAAAGAAGCTATGATAAACCTAGACAGTATATTAAAAAACAGAAACATTACTTTGCTGACAAAGGAGTATACAGTCAAAGGTTTTATTTTTCCAGTAGTCATGTATGAATGTGAGAGTTGGACAATAAAGAAGGCTGACTACTGAAGAACTGATGCTTTCGGTTGTGGTTCTGGAGGACTTTGAGGGTCTTGGACTGCAAGGTGATCAAACCAATAAATCCTAAACAAAATCAGTCCTGAATACTCATCAGAAAGACTGATGCTAAAGCTGAAACTCCAATACTTTGGTCATGTAACTCAAAGAACTTATTCATTGGAAGACTCTGATGATGGGAAAGATTGAGAGAAAGAGAAGGGGATGACAGAGGATGAGAATGTTGTATGGCATCACCAACTCAATGGACATGAGTTTGAACAGACTTCAGGAGATGGTTAAGAACAGGGAGCCTGGCCTGCTGCAGTCCATGGGGGTCACAAAGATTCGGATATAACTTAGCTGTTGAACAAGAACAAGAGCATTGTGCATTAGCTATTTTTGGCTCTTCTTCTTGCCATTTATAGCGTTAGAAACTGAAATTTAGTAAGTTTATTTATGTTGTATCAGTGTTCCCTTAGCCATTTAGCACTTACCCCAGTTTATTGAGTACCTGTTCCCAACTTAAATTCTTCAAATAAAAAGTATAATGCATAGTTCAGGCTTATATGTTTGCTATAGGTATAAGTCAGAGGGGAAAGTGAGCATTTGGTTTTTCTCAGAGGTATTGAAATATTTGCTATCTAAGAAAAGTTAAAAGAGGATTTAGCTTAGCAAAAACCCAGTGGTCTCTGATTTATCTACAACTTGGGGTCATTATCTGTGAGATAAGACAATATTTTAGAAGATTGTTTTATGTACAATGGGGAAATACCTGAGAGGTGGAAAAAGTAAAAATTATTTGGTCTGTATTCTTTGATTAGTCCTCAATTAATTTTTTGACCCTGGTCCAACTGATGAAAAGAAGCAGAGAGATTGATAAAGAAATTGAAGAGGGAGAGGGAAAGGGAGAAGGAGAGTGAAACAGAGAGAAAGGAGGAAGCTTACTGTGAATCTGTGAAATTAGTGAACAAGTATATGGGTCTCTAGGGCCTGGTGATCTGATGTGACTCAGAGCTGTATAGAAAAGCCATCCTTCTGTTTCTGTACCTGGATCAGTCCCGTCACCACCCTCAGCATCATCAGCCTCATATCCGTCATTGCCGTCCGCACTGCCGGTGCCTTCGTTACTATCTTCACCCTCGTCTCCCATCCCTGTGTCATCTTCATCATCATCATCATCGTCTTCATCTTCTTCATAATCCTCATGTTCCCCATCATTTTCATCCTCCTCCTCCTCTTCATCATCACTGTCAATTACAATGACATCATCTCCTTTGCCCTGACCATCCTGGGATGAAGCTGTTTGTTGATCTGACTGAAGAGGCCCAAGGTCTATTTGTAGAGATTGAGAGGTTTCTTCACTGTCTTCCATTGGCGTATAATCTCCCTGGGTGACTCCTTCTCCAATGGAATCTTGAGAATCCTGGGTGTATACTTGAGTCTCTACCTCTCCATCAGGACTTTCTTCTGCCATAACTTCTTCCTCAGTTCCTACAGGTGTAACACTTTTCAGTTTCTTTGGAAGAGGCATTTCCACTGTATCATCAGAAATCTGGTCTGATGCTTCTATGGTGCTATCTTCTTCCTCTTCAAGTGTACGCTTTGGCAAAGAAGAACTTGGGGTAGCGGAAACAGTGCCAAATACTGCTGTGGAAGTAGAAGGCCGCTCAACTGGTGAACTCTGAACCACCTCCACTATGTTTGGGAATCAAAAAAAAAAAAAAGAAAGAAAGAAAAGCCATCCTTATAATTCAGTAATAAACTAAAGTAGTGGAAACAATATAAGAAACAATACCAGAAAATCTCTCACTCTTTTGACATCTCAAAGGTTATGCATCTTCCAGATTCTCTGGAATTATGCCTTCTGGGGAGGATCTCAACTGCCATTTTCACCTATTCTCACAATCTGGGAGAATCCGGAGATGATTGTTTTACTATGAATGTAGTTTCCTAAATCTCTCACTCTCTTCTCTCCCTCCAAATCCAGATTGGATGGAAATTCCTCTTGAAATTATCTAACCAAGGTACAGATTGATGACATTACTTTCCTTAGTATGGTAAGCACTCACCTCCTTTAGCATCACTGCTGAAGGAGTTTGAGAAAACTCCAAGACATGAGTTTGAGCAAACTCCAGGAGATAGTGAAGGACAGGGAGGCTCAGCATGCTGTGGTCCATGGGATCGCAAAGAGTCGGACATGACCTAGCCACAGAACTCCTTTAGCTGGTACATCCCTACATATGCAGTACCAAACAGCACACATTTCTACCTAAAAATGCTATATTCTCAATTGTATCAGATATACTATCTTCCATATAAAATCCTCTATCCTCACATGAAGTTCTTAGACTGAATAGTTACATTTCTCATTGTTCTCAAGTTTGAAATCATGTGCCATTTATATAAGGAAGATGTTGCTTTACATTGTTGTGTTAGTTTCTACTGCATACAGCAAAATGAATCAGCCATAAATATACATACATCCCCACCCTTTCATACTTCCTTCTCATTCAGGTGACCATAGTGCATTAAGTAGAGTTTCCTGTGGTATACAATAAGTTCTACTCTGATCTTTATGATTTATTTCCTTCTATACACTTCGAAGTTTTGTTTTTGCTGTTC
This sequence comes from Bison bison bison, assembly GCF_000754665.1. Taxonomy (NCBI): domain Eukaryota; kingdom Metazoa; phylum Chordata; class Mammalia; order Artiodactyla; family Bovidae; genus Bison; species Bison bison. Next base: position 179,332 of record NW_011489250.1, on the reverse strand, counting down.
TTCTTTCTCTAGTTTCTTTAAGTGTAAGGTTAGATTGTTTATTTGAATTTTTTCTTCTTTCCTGAGGTGGGATTGTAATGCTATAAACTTCCCTTTTATAACTGTTTTTTACTGCAACTCATAGGTTTTGAGTCATTGTGTTTTTACTGTCATTTCTCTCTAGGTATTTTTTGAATCCTTCTTTGATGTCTTCAGTGATTCATTGGTTGTTTAGTTACATATTGTTTAGCTTTTGTGTGTTTGTATTTTTAGAGTATTTTTCTTATAATTATTTTCTAATCTTGTAGCATCATGGTCAGAAAAAATGCTTGATATGATTTCAATTTTCTTAAATTTACCAAGTCTTATCTCTGATGCAAGATGTGATCGCTCCTGGGGAATGTTCCATGTGCACTTGAAAAGAAAGTATATTTGGCTGCTTTCAAATGGAACATTCTGTAAACATCAATTAAGTCTACTTGTTCTAATATGTCATTTAAGGCTTGTGTTTCCTGATTGATTTACTGTCTGGACGATCTGTCCATTGCTGTTAAGTGGGGTTTTAATGCCCTCTACTATTACTATGTTGCTATCAATTTCTGCTTTTATGCTGGCTATTAGTATTTACCTTATATATTGAGCAGCACCTACAATTTTTGTATCTTTTTCATAGGTTGATCCCTTTATAATTATGTAGCATCCTTCCTTGTTTTTGTATATATACAAGTTACTAGTCTCATAATTTCAGATGCAGTTCCCATTTGCTTTATTTTTACTCTCCTCATGATTACTGGTTATGATATCATATTTGTGTGTGAATGATTTCCTGCTTTTACTTTATATTTGCCTTTACCATCTGTGAATTAGTTTTCTCTTAGTTGAGCCCTCTTTTTTTTTCCCCCATGTAGGGAAATTTGTCTTCCCTGGCAGCTTAGATGTCATTAGATCTCTGATTACTTGAGAAAAATAAGCCTTCTCTATTAAAAGGGCTAAGTTTTTTTTTTTTTTTAACAAATATTTGACAGTCTGTATTTACCTGCAAAATCATTAATTGTCATTAAAGTTAAATAGATAGCTAAGTAGTTTTTCACAGTGATTTATAATTTTACCTGACCAAGTGTTATAAAATATTTTAATACTTTTCGACATATTCCCCAAATCAATACTAAATAAGATTTTTTACTTCATATTAAACTAAGGATTTCACATAAGTATATTCTAATATCCCAAAAGATTTTATTCTCTCACATTTAAAAAATAGAAACATTAAATTAATTGGTCTAGTTTGATATTAATTTCTTCAGAAGAGTTGTCAAATAAAAATACTAGGCATGCTTTACATTGTGTAGATATTGTTTCAGAAATTATATGAGACTTTTAGAAATCTGATATGTCTTTCTATAATATTATTCATTTTTAAAAATATAGTTGCTGCACAATATATTACCTTTTTATTATGCTGATTTGCCATTGTAAAATTTCAAGGGATTATATGAATGAGATGCACACAAACCTGTATACACAAATATTCACTGTGTATTATATTAATAAATTATATTTATACAGTAAGAATTAATGGTTCTCATACTGTACAGCTTCAAAAATTGAAAATACACTTGGCTTGATCATTAAATACTATCAATAAAATTCCAAATCAGTAAATTAATTTAAACCATTATGCAATCATTGTCTCTTCTTTACTAAAGACTGTTGTGGAAACACTTGAGGGAATGTGGACTCTCACACAGGCCTCCATGTAAGCTTATTGTGGAAAACCATGCTTCTCTGAACTTCAGAGGACATACTTCTTGCTACTCTGCTTCTGATTCTGAAAGCTATTTTGCAGTGCTGTCAGTTCTACATAACTCATACCAATGCAAAACAATTCTTATTATAGACATTTAGAGTGTTGTATGATAGGTCAATTTTTAGAAATTGTGACTGCCTTATGTAGCTAGAGCAATCAAAGCCCTCCCCCTAAATTGACCTGGTAATCTGTATTACTGGTTTTGTAGTGTCTTTTGGGGGAAATATGTGACACTCAATACCCACCGATTTTGATGTATTCTTGGGGAATAAAGACGTATTTCAAAATCAACTCATACTCTAGGGGTTGGGCTATGAGGGACTAGTTCAGTATTGTTCTGACTCAACACAGAGGTATATTGACCTGTTCACACATGATTATTGTGTCAGGAAGACAGTGGAAAATTACACCTTGAATCCCTTCCTGGAAACATGTATTCGAAATAAGGAACTCCAAATGAGAAATTATATCACTCAAGTGGAGCACAGAAAGGGGAAAAGACACATAGAAGTGGATAGGAAAAATAGTTTAACTGTTCACTCCTTCCCCAGTACCATGAAGCACATGGAAAAGATAAGCTACTATTTTTTAGAGCACTCCAATGAAAAAAAAAAAGAGAGAGAGAGAGAAGCATAATTTTTTTTCCTTGTTGTTTATTCATTGTATTTTTAATATAAATTTATTTATTTTAATTGGAGGTTAATTACTTTACAATATTGTATTGGTTTTATAAATTTTTAATATAGACCCAAACATCAAATCCACTTGACCCGTGGAACCTGTGAGCAATCCGCCCTTGATATCTGCATGCTGCCCTGCCCAAAATCAGGTTAGGGTTACTAGTGAATGGCTTTCCCTGTCAAATCTCATCAATAAATACTGACAATAGTAACTACTTCAATTATGCAAATACCAATTCAAGGCTAACAGTTTCATGAGGGTCAGAGAAACATGACACTACAAAACTAAAAATTGAAGCACGAACAATTGACACATAAAAAAATGGAGATCTAAAAACTACCTGACAGATAATTCAAAATATGTATTCTAAAGAAGCGTAAGAGAACTGAATGAGAACACAGAGATACAATTATGTAAAATTTAAAAATAAAATAAAATTAAAAGTAAAAAAAAATTATGATGCACTTAAAATAAAACAAACAAAAAAGAGAGAACACAGAGAACTAAACAAATTCAGAACAGTATTTGAACAAAATGAGAAGTTCAACAAAATGTTTTAAACCATATAAATGAACCAAACAGAATTCTAGAACTGAAGAAAACTAAGCCAGAAAAAACAACAACACATCAATGAGGACTGAAGAGCAGACTTAATCAACCCAAAGAAAGAATAGGTGAACTCAAAGACAGATTATTTGAAACTACCAAATCAGAAGAACACAAATAATACAAAAGCAAAACTTAGTTTTAAAAGCCTACAGAATTTATAGAATTTCATAAACAACCAGTGTATGTTGCTATTCAGTTGCACAATCATGTCCAACTCTTTGCAACTCCATGCATTGCAACATGCCAGACTTCCCTGTCCTTCACTGCCTCCTGGTGTTTGCTTAAACTCATCTCCATTGAATTGATGATGCCATCCGAAGCATACAGAAATTATAGGATTTCATAAACAACCAGTATATATATTATGGTAATCTCAGAAGGAACAGAGAAAGAAAAAGTGAACAGAAAGCACAGAGGGATGGTACAGGGAGGAAGATGGGAGGGGGGTTCAGGATGGGGAACACGTGAATACCTATGGTGGATTCATGTTGATGTATGGCAAAACCAATACAATATTGTAAAGTAATTAACCTCCAATTAAAATTAATGAATTTATATTTAAAAAAATAAAATAAAAAGTAATGACCTTATTTTCAGGGCAGCAATGGAGAAACAGACCTATGGGCAAGGTGGGAGGAGGGAAAAGGGGAGATGTATGGAGAGAGTAACATAGAAATTTACAATACCATGTGTAAGACAGAGAGTTACCGGGAATTTGCTATATGACTCAGGGAACTCAAACAGGGGCTCTGAGACAGGCTGATGGGTGGGGAGGTCCGGGAGGGAAGAGACATGGGTGTACCTATGGCTGATTCTTGTTGACGAATGGCAGAAAGCCACAAGATTCTGTAAGGAAATTATCCTTCAATTAAAAAATTAAAATAAAAAACTGAATGAAAAGTACAGAAATAAACCCATAAAAAAATACGAAATAGTGACCAAAATTTCCCAAATCTGGCAAGAGAAGTGAATATTCAGATTCATGAAGCCCAAAGAATTCAATAACATAAACATAAAAATATCTTTACTGAGACACATTGTAATTCTAAAATTAAAAATACTTAAAATAATTTTGTAAGCATTTAGGCTGAATCAATATTATCACTGTCCAAGTAAAAGATGTAGCTAATTCACTTACTATAAAACTACCTGTAATGTCAGATCATTTAAATTATTATATGAAATAAGATTACATTAATGAATGTTTTCTAAATATCATTGCACCAAAGTATCATCATCATTTTTACTGTTTAACAAGTGAAAATTGTTTTATAGTTTAGTGTGTTTTCAAACAGAATGGAAATATGTAATATTTCAAATCAGTGAATGATAACTCTGATGTGTGTAATACACAACACATTGCTGTTTATCAGTTCAGTTCAGTCACTCAGTCGTGTCTGACTCTTTGCGACCCCATGAAACATAGCACGCCAGGCCTCCCTGTCCATCACCAACTCCCGGAGTTCACCCAGACTCATGTCCATCGAGTCAGTGATGCCATCCAGATATCTCATCCTCTGTCATCCCCTTCTCCTCCTGCCACCAATCCCTCCCAGTGTCAGAGTCTTTTCCAATGAGTCAACTCTTCGCATGAGGTGGGCAAAGTACTGGAGTTTCAGCTTTAGCATCATTCCTTCCAAAGAACACCCTGGGCTGATCTCCTTCAGAATGGACTGGTTGGATCTCCTTGGAGTCCAAGGGATGCTCAAGAGTCTTCTCCAACACCACAGTTCAAAAGCATCAATACTTCGGTGCTCAGCCTTCTTCACAGTCCAACTCTCACATCCATACATGACCACAGGAAAAACCATAGCCTTGACTAGACGAACCTTTGTTGGCAAAGTAATGTCTCTGCTTTTGAATATGCTATCTAGGTTGGTCATAACTTTCCTTCCAAAGAGTAAGCATCTTTTAATTTCATGGCTGCAGTCACCATCTGCAGGGATTTTGGAGCCCCCCCAAAAAATAAAGTCTGACACTGTTTCCACTGTTTCTCATTTATTGCCCATGAAGTGATGGAACTGGATGCTATGATCTTCGTTTTCTGAATGTTGAGCTTTAAGCCAAATTTTTCACTCTCCACTTTCACTTTCATCAAGAGACTTTTTAGTTCCTCTTCACTTTCTGTCATAAGAGTGGTGTCATCTGCATATCTGAGGTGATTGATATTTCTCTAGCAATCTTGATACCAGCTTGTGTTTCTTTCAGCCCAGCGTCTCTCATGACGTACTCTGCATAGAAGTTAAATAAGCAGGGTGACAATATACTGCCTTGACGTACTCCTTTTCCTATTTGGAACCAGTCTGTTGGTCCATGTCCAGTTCTAACTGTTGCTTCCTGACCTGCATACAGGTTTCTCAAGAGGCAGGTCAGGTGGTCTGGTATTCCCATCTCTCAGAATTTTCCACAGTTTATTGTGATCCACACAGTCAAAGGCTTTGGCATAGTCAGTAAAGCAGAAATAGATGTTTTGGGGGAACTCTCTTGCTTTTTCCATGATCCAGCGGATGTTGGCAATTTGATCTCTGGTTCCTCTGCCCTTTCTAAGACCAGCTTGAATATCAGGAAGTTCACGGTTCACATATTGCTGAAGCCTGGCTTGGAGAATTTTGAGCATTACTTTACTAGCGTGTGATATGAGTGCAACTGTGCGGTAGTTTGAGCATTCTTTGGCATTGCCTTTCTTTGGTATTGGAATGAAAACTGACCTTTTCCAGTCCTGGGGCCACTGCTGAGTTTTCCAAATTTGCTGGCATATTGAGTGCAGCACTTTCACAGCATCATCTTTGAGGATTTGAAATAGCTCAACTGGAATTACATCACCTTCCTTAGCTTTGTTCGTACTGATGCTTTCTTTTTTATTTTATTTTATTTTATTTTTAAACCTTACAATATTGTGGTAGTTTTGCCAAATATTGAAATGAATCCACCACAGGTATACATGTGTTCCCCATCCTGAACCCTCCTCCCTCCCCATACCATCCTTCTGAGTCGTCCAAGTGCACCAGCCCCAAGCATCCAGTATCGTGCATCGAACCTGGACTGGCGACTCGTTTCATACATGATATTATACATGCTTTCTAAGGCCCACTTGACTTCATATTCCAGGATGTCTGGCTGTAGGTCAGTGATCACAGCATCGTGATTATCTTGGTCATGAAGATCTTTTTTATACAGTTCTTCTGTGTATTCTTGCCATCTCTTCTTAATATTTTCTGCTTCTGTTAGGTCCATACAATTTCTGTCCTTTATCGAGCCCATCTTTGCATGAAATGTTCCCTTGGCATCTCTAATTTTCTTGAAGAGATCTCTAGTCTTTCCCATTCTGTTGTTTCCCTCTATTTCTTTGCACTGATCGCTGAAGAAGGCTTTCTTATCTCTTCTTGCTATTCTTTGGAACTCTGCATTCAGATGCTTATATCTTTCCTTTTCTCTTTTGCTTTTCGCTTCTCTTCTTTTCCCAGCTATTTGTAAGGCCTCCCCAGACAGCCATTTTGTTTTTTTGCATTTCTTTTCCATGGGGATGGTCTTGATCCCTGTCTCCTATACAATGTCATGAACCTCAGTCTATAGTTCATCAGGCACTCTATCTATCAGGTCTAGGC
>NW_011489250.1:171522-171826 GCF_000754665.1 Bison bison bison | reverse complement strand
CGGGTGCAGGAGGGCCTAGAGGAGCTATCCCACGTTGAAGGTCAGGAAGGGCGGCAGTGAGGAGATACCTCTCATCCAAGGTAAGGAGCAGCGGCTGCGCTTTGCTGGAGCAGCCGTGAAGAGATATCCCACACCCAAGGTAAGAGAAACCCAAGTAAGATGGTAGGTGTTGCAAGAGGGCATCACAGGACAGATACACTGAAACCATACTCACAGAAAACTAGTCGATCTAATCACACTAGGACCACAGCCTTGTCTAACTCAATGAAACTAAGCCATGCTCATGGGGCAACCCAAGATGGGC
>NW_011489250.1:167552-171422 GCF_000754665.1 Bison bison bison | reverse complement strand
TGGAGCCAAAGCAAAAACAATACCCAGCTGTGGATGTGACTGGTGATAGAAGCAAGGGCCGATGCTGTAAAGAGCAATATTGCATAGGAACCTGGAATGTCAGGTCCATGAATCAAGGCAAATTGGAAGTGGTCAAACAAGAGATGGCAAGAGGGAATGTCGACATTCTAGGAATCAGTGAACTCAAATGGACTGGAATGGGTGAATTTAACTCAGGTGACCATTATATCTACTACTGCGGGCAGGAATCCCTCAGAAGAAATGCAGTGGCCATCATGGTCAACAAAAGAGTCCAAAATGCAGTACTTGGATGCAATCTCAAAAACGACAGAATGATCTCTGTTTGTTTCCAAGGCAAACCATTCAATATCACAGTAATCCAAGTCTTCGCCCCAACCAGTAATGCTGAAGAAGCTGAAGTTGAATGGTTCTATGAAGACCTACAAGACCTTTTAGAACTAACACCCAAAAAAGATGTCCTTTTCATGATAGGGGACTGGAATGCAAAAGTAGGAAGTCAAGAAACACCTGGAGTAACAGGCAAATTTGGCCTTGGAATACGGAATGAAGCAGGGCAAAGACTTATAGAGTTTTGCCAAGATAATGCACTGGTCATAACAAACACCCTCTTCCAGCAACACAAGAGAAGACTCTATACATGGACATCACCATTTCTGCTTATATACAAAACTAATTTAATTTATTAAATTTAATTTATTGCATTTTGCTCAACATATTAAAAACTTAAAATAAGTTAATATATGCAAATATATTATTATCATCCAATTATAAACTAAATATATATATAATATGATTTTTTAAAGTTTAGATACATAATGATATTGGAAGAATATAAATATATTTATTTATGTCTCCACCGATTATACTTTTAACCCACTGTGGAAATATCTAAAGAAGTTAAAAGAGCTTCTTCCCCAGCCTTGGCATATGGCCATCCTGATCTTGTTAACCTTCATTCTCAGTGGAAATTGCTAACTGAATGCCAAAAAAAAAAAAAAGCCTTCAACTGATCTCTAGGTAAAGAATTCTTAGAACCATTGATACTCCTGAGTTTCCATGAGATATTTAAAGTTTCAGCTGTAGAGAAGAAAGTTAACCTCTACATTTGTCTGGAAAATTTTCAAAGAAGCTTACTGCACTGTTGGCAGTTAATCAAGCCAAAGATTTTGTGAAAATACAGAGATCGTAGAAGGTACTAGAAGTAATTGTGTTTTGACTCTTTATTCATTGGAGAAGATGAAAGACTCTTCAACAAGTGCTTACGGGAAGTTTAGTAATAATTACAGAAAAGGCAATGGCACCCCACTCAAGTACTCTTGCCTGAAAAATCCCATGGATGGAGGAGCCTGGTAGGCTGTAGTCGATGGGGTAGCTAAGAGTCGGACACGACTGAGCGACTTCCCTTTCACTTTTCACTTTCATGCATTGGAGAAGAAACTGGCAACCCACTCCAGTGTTCTTGCCTGGAGAATCCCAGGGACAGGGGAGCCTGGTGGGCTGCCGTCTGTGGGGTCGCACAGAGTCCGACAGGACTAAAGCTACTTAGCAGCAGCAGCAGCAGTCATAATTAAGATCTTTTGCTTATAATAAAGAATAAATACATCCAGGCATCTCATTAGCCAGGAAACCCTTGAAAGTAAATTGTATTTGAGTGAAGTTTGCTTAAACAAGTGATATAATCTATAATAAAATATATCTTCCCCCTGTAGGAAATGGCAACTGACTCCAGTACTCTTGCCTGGAAAATCCCATGGATCCATGGATGGAGCACCCTAGTAGGCTACAGTCCATGGGGTCACAAAGAGTTGGAAACACATTTTTTTTTTTTTTTTTTTGATAACAGAAAGGCAAGTTAAGTTGGGAAGATCCAGACTTTCAGGATATTTCAAAGATCTTAAGAGGAAAGTGAAAGTGTTAGTCATTCAGTCATATCCAACTCTTTAAGACCCCATGGACTGTAGCCCATCAGAGTCCTCTGTACAGGGAATTCTCCAGGTGAGAATACTGAAGTGGGTAGCTATTCAACTCTCTAGGTGATCTTCCTGACCCAGGGATCAATCCAGGTCTCCTGTATTGCAGGCATATGCTTTAGCATCTGAGCCACCAGGGAAGCCCAAGAAAGGTGATACGTATTTCTGTCAAAACTGGTGAAGAGGGTCTTGTGGTTTAGACAATTTTAAAACTGTAATCATATTTCTTACAGCACTTTCAGCAAAGCCAATTCAAAAACTTCTTGGGTGAATCTACACTCTTGCTGCACTTCTATAAAGATTCACACTAGTTTTATTTTGTAATCAAGAATGATCTTTGAGATTAGTTTTGATCAAAAGTGAATATAGGATATTAAAATCTGTGCTTCAGTGGGAAATTCTGCATTGTCTAGATTCTAGAGGACACTCTTCCAAAGTTTTTTAATTCTAACACTAGATTACTATGTCTTGAATATTTCACTTTGTATCTTCATGATTTGGTTTTTTACTTTTTAATATTAAGACTATAGATTTAAAAATTGTATTTTCTGTAAAATGTATGGATAACTAAAATGAGATATCTTTAGTATTTTATTTTCATCTCTAAATATAAACATGGTGAAAAGGTCAGCAGTGAAATGGATACATAGTGACTTGAAAAAATGGTCAGATGTAATTCATTTTGAAATACAGGCATGTTTGTATATGATTTTAGTTATCATATGGGCTTCCCTGGTGGCTCACATGGTAAAGAATCCACCTGCAATGTGGGAGACCTGGGTCTGATCCCCAGGTTGGGTAGATCCCCAGGTTGGGTAGATCCCCTGGAGGAAGGCATGGCTACCACTCCAGTATTCTTGCCTGGAGAATCCCATGGACAGAGGAACCTGGCAGGCTGCAGTCCATGGGGTCACAAAGAGGTTGGACATGACTGAAAGACTGAAAGACTAAGCACAGCACAGTGAGTTCAAGTTAGTCATCATATAGAATATGTGTATCTGCAATCTCAGTTGAACAGCCAAAAATGTGATTGTTCCTTTGCAAGTGTATTCTAGATAGGGACAATTTTGTATTGAGGCTAAAACATGAATTGGATTTTTTTTTTTTTTTAGAGACTCTAAGAGAATATTTTTGTAATATAATGTGTGTGCTTGTCGTGAGGGCGAGTGAAAATATGTTAAAACCATTATATGATTAAGTAGAATATGCTAAAATGAATAAACAAAATATTGAAGTAACTTTATATGTGCTCTAAGAGACAGTCTTAAAACACATTCATTCTTGACCTTCTACCAATGTGTAAAATTTCTGTTTTAATGACTTCACTTTCCTTTTTATTTTTTCTTATTTTCAGTAATTGTGTGTGTGTGTGTGCTTGTGAACAAAGAGAGACCCACACTTATTTCAGATTCATTAACTCCAAGTATTTAATATTTGAGGTACACGATAGGAAAGATAGAAGGTACCTTTAGATGATTAGATAGATAGATAGATACATAGGCATGGGAAACCAGCTGCAAATATGTTTTTTAATGTAAACACTTCAAATATTTGAATCTTATTTTATCATCTATAAAACATCAACGGTGATTTCAAGCTCAAGTTATCAAATTATGTTTGTTCTTATTTCACAAATGGATAATTAAGGAATTATGCGTCATAAAGAAGGAACCTAAGTGAGCTATATTATGGGTATGCTGTCTTTGCTCACACATTTGGGTAGCTTCTGGAATATAGGACTTATTCACGTTTTGCTTCCTAATCTTTCTGTTGTACAGGGCCAGATCTCCTCTTAGCCACTTGATTGTTTTTATGTGAAGCACATCTTACTATCGCCTTATTTTGGTTGCTTTTGTTCACAAGAATTGTTAATATGAGA
>NW_011489250.1:162913-167414 GCF_000754665.1 Bison bison bison | reverse complement strand
AAAAAAGATTAGACACAATTTAATCCTGGAACATATTGTGACACATCTCATGTGCCACCCTATGAAATTTATCAATAAAAGTTTACACTTTTTGCCTTCTCTTTTATGTAAGTGTCCAGATTTAAAGCTTAATTTCTCCACAAAAACAAGTCAGAATTATATTCTGCTTTTTCCTCTATTATACACTATTATACCCTTTGCTTGGAGTGCAGTGCTTTCAAAGAAATTTTAAAAATCAGAGATTGGAAATATTTGGTAAGTTGAAATGAATTATTTATTGTTCCTCCAGTAGATAAAAACAAAATTAAAGGGAAAAATCGACTAATTAGAATCATTTTTACCTAAGGAAAAAACATTTGGCCCTTATATTATTATTACCTTTAGACTTTGATAATATTAATGATCTCATGAAAAAATTTCGAAGAAAGCCCTATAAAAAAATACATGACATTGTAGTGATCATAATTTTATTGATAATTTCAAAAATTATATTTTTGCTGTCAATAATTAAATCACTAATGTACATTTTTATATTCTGGTATAGTCTAACTTGCTATATCCTGATGAATCCAAACTACATTTAGGAAAAAAAAATTTGCTCTACTGCATTTTCTTTGGAAGTTTTTACAGGCCATACATTATTGGGAGATCAATTTCTCTGCATGCTTTAAGGACTTTGATGTAGGTTTTGTACAACATAGAGTTCCAAATATGAAATATTTTTAGTTACATTAAATACTATTTTTGACTATTAATTAGCATCTAGGAGAATTTCCTTTCTTTTGAAAACTGAATAAAATTATATTTATGTAGTATATATATACATATATAATGTATATATGTATATTAATATGCATGTATATACATATATGTTTACATATAAAAACATATAATTATTTGCATATACGTGTGTATGTAGGTGTGGACATTTGTTTTGCTTACACCGCTTAGCTTTTCAGAACAAGCTTTTAAACACAAGAGTGTACAAATACTTGTTCTATACTTTGCTTTCAGTTATTTTGGAGGTATACTCAGAAGTGCAATTGATGGATCAGGTGGTAATTCTCTGTTTACTGTATTGAAAAATTATGGTAGGATTTTCTACAGTCATTATACCATTTTGCATTCTCACCAGGATTGATTGAAGTGTTCTAATTTCTTCACAGCCTTATCAATATTTTTTTTTCTTTTTTAAAAAATAGAAGCTATTACTTAAGGGTGAGATGTGGTATCTCATTGTAGTTTTGACTTGAATTTCCCTAATAATTAGTGATATGGAGGATATTTTTCTGTGTTTATTGGCCATTTGTATAAATATTTACAAGTAAATATTTATTCAAGTGCTTTCCCCAATTTAAACTGTTTTTCTGTTGTCATTTAGTTTGTATAGTCCTTCATATATTTCTTATATAAATTTATTACCCTATACATGTTTTGCAAATATTTTTTACATTTGGTGAGTTGATTATTCCCTCCATTTTTCAATGCCCCAAAGTTTTTTTTTTTAATAGTGTCCAATGTATCTAATATTGTTATTCTTGTACATGTTTTTACTGTTATGTCTAAGAAAACACAGATGGATTCAATGGCATGAAATTTTTCCTATATGGTTTCATCTAAGAGTTTATACTTTTAGTCCTATATTTAGCTCTTTGATCCATCTTAGTTAATTCTTACAAATGGTGTAGGACAAAGACCCAAATTTATTGATTGCATATTAATATTCCATGGTCCCAGCAATATTTGATGGAATGGCAACCCAATAAAATGGCTGCGAGACCCTTGTAAAATTCACTGACTACATAATGTGAAGTGCTTTTTTTCCTGATATTTCTATATTATTTTGTTGGTTTACATCTGTCTTTATGCTAGTACTACACTGCTTTTATTACTGTAGCTTTGCAATAGGTTTTGAATTAGAGACATTGTGTTCTTTGATTCTTTTATAAGATTTTTTTCCATTATCCCAAGTCCTTGAGAGTTCATTAGAATTTTAGGATGTATTTTTATCTTTCTACCTAAAAACTATCATTTGAGTTATGATAGACATTTCATTGCATCTGTAGTTTGCTTGTAGTAGTACTGTCATCTTAACTATATTCAGTTTCCCAACACATAAGCATAGAATGCTTTTCATTTTGTCCTTTCAATTTCTTTTGCCACTTTTGGTGATTTTCAATGAACACATTTTTTACCTCTTTTGTTAAATCTATTCCTAGGGCTTTTATTTTTTTTCAAATTCTGCAAATATAGTTGTTTTCTTGAATACCTTTTAGTATTATATATTATTTAGTGTATAGAAATATATTCTGCAATCATGTGGAATTTCTTCGTTAGTTCTAACAGATATTTTGGTGAACTTTTTACAATTTTACACATATAAGCTTATGCAATGCTCTGCAAATTGGAAATGTCAAAGTGGACATCTTTGCCCTTTATCTTCTTAAAGGAAAAGTGTTTTGTCTTTCACCATTGAATACAATCTTAGTTGTGTGTTCAATTTTAATCATGCCATCAATTTTCTATCAAGTGAATATATAATTCAAATAAAGCAAGAACATGATCTTGAGTGTCTACAGGACAAAAAATGGTTTCATGACCCAATCCTGATGTCCAAAGAAAATACTTTATATGGTTTTGATACTTTTCCCATATTATTCATATTTTTTCACCAATATGCTTATCTTCTAGTGCTTAATTATTAATATTAAATACTATCTCTTGGTTCTTTGCTGTGAACATTGTGGATGGAGACCTTCCCTCCTCCATACACCACAACCTTCAGTGATTTTTCTATTTTCCCATCGTTCCAGCATAGTTACACCCCACTTTGTGTCTGGGAAGGCAAGGTTGACTATTTCACCATTATATAGTATATGCTAAAATACAAAAAGTACACAGTATTTTAAGACCTAAGAATATTTTAGTTGGTATTGCTATAAAATACTTTTTCTTATTAGTAGTATTTTCTTTAAGACACTTTTTTAAATTTTATTTTTTAAATTTTTTTTTGTAAAAAAAATAAATTTTATTTTTAAAAATTTTTATTAGAGTATCCTTGATTTACAATATTGTATTTCTACTGTACAGCATGGTCAATCAGCTATACATATACATAGTTTTTGTTCAGTAGCTGAGCTGTGTCCAACTCTTTGTGAGGGCCTGTAGCATGCCAAGCATCCCTGTCCTTCACTATCTTCCAGAATTTGCTCAAATTTACTCCATTGAGTCAATGATGCCATCCAACCACCTCATCCTTTGTTGTCCCCTTCTCCTCCTGCCCTCAGTCTTTCCCAGCAATAGGATCTTTGCCAGTGAATTGATTCTTTGCGTCAGGTGGCCAACATATTGGAGCTTCAGCTTCAGCATTAGTCCCTCCAATGAATAAGCAGGATTGATTTTTCCAGTTTAAAAGAACGAATTCTTCCATGTTCAGCCTTCTTTAGGGTCCAATACTCACGTCAGTACATAACTACTGGGAAAACTATAGCTTTGACTATATGGACCTTTGTTGACAAAGTGATGTATCTGCTTTTTAATATGTATCTAAGTTTGTCATAGTTTTTCTTCCAAGGAGCAATTTCCTTTAATTTCATGGCTGCAATCATCCACAGTGATTTTGGATTCCAAAAAAATAAAGTTTGTCACTGTTTCCATTTTTTCCCCATTTGTTTGCCATGAATGTTAGACAGGATGCCATGATCTTAGCTTTTTGAATATTGAGTTTAATATCGATTCTTTTTTAGAATATTTTCCCATATAGTTCTTTTCAGAGTATTGAATAGAGGCACTTTGAATCACACATTTATAGAAATATTGAAAATTGTCTTTTTTTTTTTTACTTTACAATATTGTATTGGTTTTGCCATACATCAACGTGCATCCACCACAAGTATACATGTGTTCCCCATCCTGAACCCCCCTCCCACCTCCCTCTCCATACCATCCCTCTGGGTCATCCCAGTGCACCAGCCCCAAGCTTCCTGTATCCTGCATCGAACTTGGACTGGCGATTTGTTTCTTATATGATACTATATATGTTTTAATGCCATTCTCCCAAATCATCCCCCCCCCCAGAGTCCAAAGGTCTGTTCTATACATCTGTGTCTCTTTTGCTGTCTCCCATACAGGGTTCTCATTACCATCTTTCTAAATTCCATATATATACGTTAGTATACTGTATTGGTGTTTTTCTTTCTGGCTTACTTCACTCTGGCTTAATAGGCTCCAGTTTCATCCACCTCATTACAACTGATTCAAACTTTTTAATGGCTGAGTAATACTCCATTGTGTATATGTACCACAGCTTTCTTATCCATTCATCTGCTGATGGACATCTAGGTTGCTTCCATGTCCTGGCTATTATAAACAGTGCTGTGATGAACATTGGGGTACACGTGTCTGTTTCAATTCTGGTTTCCTCGGTGTGTATGCCCAGCAGTGGGATTGCTGGGTCGTATGGCAGTTCTATTTCCAGTTTTTTAAGGAATCTCCACACTGT
>NW_011489250.1:154446-162803 GCF_000754665.1 Bison bison bison | reverse complement strand
TTAGTTCTTTGGCTCATTTTTTGATTGGGTCGTTTATTTTTCTGGAATTGAGCTGAAGGAGTTGCTTGTATATTTTTGAGATTAGTTGTTTGTCAGTTGCTTCATTTGCTATTATTTTCTCCCATTCTGAAGGCTCTCTTTTCACCTTGCTTATAGTTTCTTTTGTTCTGCAGAAACTTTTAATTTTAATTAGATCCCATTTGTTTATTTTTGCTTTTATTTCCAATATTCTGGGAGGTGGGTCATAGAGGATCCTGCTGTGATTTATGTCGGAGAGTGTTTTGCCTATGTTCTTCTGTAGGAGTTCTATAGTTTCTGGTCTTATGTTTAGATCTTTAATCCATTTTGAGTTTATTTTTGTGTATGGTGTTGAAAATTGTCCAAAAATATTTTCCAAAGACATTTAGAATTTTCATGGAAGCAATTCCAACAACAGTTCACATTTATTTTTAAGTATTATGTTTATACTTTTTGAATATTGTGTTGCATATGTATCAATTCTGATAAAAATAGGTTTTTTGGTATTATTAACTGTATTATTATTTTGCTGTATATATTTCTATTAATTCCAATAAACATGCATTTCTTCCCTCATATTAATTCTTTAAGCCTTCTATCAATTTAAGTGACAGTATTAATGTAATTTTCTCACAGTTTTTTCTTTTAATTTTTTTAAATTGCTTTCATTTTGTCTATAACACTTTATTAAATCTTTTATCAATTATTATTTTACAGTTTGCAAGACAGCTTATTACCAGACACTTTCTTTTACATATCTAATGAAATTTTTGAGGTGGAATGAAAATGTGTCATACATGTTTGAGACGCAAGCCCTTTTTAAAAGAAAACATGTTCACTTCTATATTTTTCCAAACATTTTACCTCATTGTATCTTGCTTATGGGCCTTCTCTGGTGGATCAGCGATAAAGAATTTCCCCACCAGTGAAAGAGACGTGGGTTCCATTACTAGGTGGGGAAGATCCCGTGGAGAAGGAAATGGCAACCCATTCCAGTATTCTTGCCTGGGAAATCACATGGATAGAGGAACCTGGTGGGCTACAGTTCATGGGGTCACAAAGTGTCAGACATGATTTATAACCACTAACAACAGCTTATTGTTTATGTGAGTGTGAATATGCATCTCTATTTGTGTATGTGTATGTGCAGTTGTATGTATCTTCATCTTTCATATAAGAACTTCCTTAAAATCTGGTAACATTTGGCTCTTAAACTATGACTAGAAAGGAAGGAAGTGAAGTCACTCAGTTGTGTCCGACTCTTTGTGACCCCATGGATTGTAGCCTACCAGAGGAAATAGCTATTTTCCCTGTCCATGGGATTTTCCAGGCCAGAGTACTGGAGTGGGTCACCATTTCCTTCTCCAGGGGAATCTTCTGAACCCAGGGATCAAACCTGGGTGTTCCGCATTGTAGGCAGGTGCTTTTACCGTCTGAGCCACCAGGGAAGTCACCACTAGATCATTACATAATCTGTGAAAATTTTCCACTTACTATGTCTCTGGAGAATTCTTTCCATCTCCATGAAAAGATTCCTTTTTCTTTTTTTCCTTTTAAGTGACTGAGCATTACTCTGTGCAATCCCTTCAAAGGTCCTAAATTATTTCATCTCTTATTGTGCCTTGCACTCATCTGCTTTCTTTTAATTTATAACATATCTATGTGTTGTTGTCATGAATTGGGATTTAATAGGGAGATATTTTAAATATATGTGATTAAGTTCGTATACTAATTTATAATTGGAAAGTTTTAGATATAAGAAAATAAAAAGTAAAAATTGAAAGAGTAAGCCAAAGTGAAATTGAACACTGTTTCTCTAACACATAAAAGTCATAAAACACATGCCATTTGGGAGACTTTCAGCAGACTCTTGAAAGCTATAAGGAGTGTGATGCATAGATTTTGTTAATACATTAACCATAGCATTCAGAAACACATTTCTTCTAAGAAAGCAGAAGAAATGATCCTTTAAATGTTACATGACATATGGATTCATTCTAGATTTCACAAAAGATAATTCAGCTAATGCTACCTAACTTAAATGTGAAAAAAAATTCCTTGTCATAAATATTTACTAATAGTGGAATTCTATAGTGCATGCACTTACATTAATTTCCTATGCATATACTTTATTTTTTTAATGACATCATTTTTAATGTTAGTTTAGTTTGTGTAGGTCAGTCAAACATATTTATCCTAATGATGTTGTAATACATATATTTTTAGATTACTTAATAGAAAACACTCTGGAACATTTGGAAAACACTTTGACCAAAAATGTTTGCATCTTCAAATTTTAATTCTGGCTCAAAATATTAAGGTTTTGGTTTTGTAAAATTAATAAAATCAGTTCATTTTTAAGAACTGTAACATTTTAAGTAATACAGAGTCCGATTAAAATAATAACAAAAATATCTTATAGTTTTAAACTTAACTCATTTGCTTTTGTGTCTTCCTTTAGGAAAAATAATATGAATGACCAATGGAAAATTATTATCAAACATCAACTGATTTCATCTTATTGGGGTTGTTCCCCTCATCAAGATTTGGCAAATTTTTTTTCATTCTTATTTTTCTAATTTTCCTAATTGCTCTGTTTGGCAACCTCTTTATGATCCTTCTCATCTTTCTGGATACCCATCTTCACACACCCATGTATTTCCTTCTTAGTCAGCTCTCCTTCATTGACCTAAATTACATCTCCACCATTGTTCCCAAAATGGCCTACAATTTTCTCTTTGCAGACAAGTCTATCTCCTTCATTGGATGTGGGATTCAGAGCTTTTTCTTCTTGACTTTAGGAGGTGCAGAAACATTGCTCTTGACGTTTATGGCTTATGATCGTTATGTAGCCATTTGCTTCCCTCTTCACTATCCCATCAAAATCAGCAGAAAGGTCTGTATGTTGATGATAATAGGATCTTGGATAATGGGCTCTATTAATTCCTGTGCCCATACCACATATGCCTTTCGTATCCCTTATTGCAAATCCAGGGCCATCAATCATTTCTTCTGTGATGTCCCAGCCATGTTGACTCTGGCCTGCATGGACACCTGGATCTATGAGTATACCGTGTTTATGAGTACCATCTTCTTCCTTTTATTGCCTTTCATTGGTATTGCATGTTCCTATGGTCGTGTCCTCTTTGCTGTTTATCACATGCACTCAACCAAAGGGAGGAAGAAAGCTTATTCGACCTGCAGCACCCACCTTACTGTGGTGACTTTCTACTATATGCCCTTTGCTTACACTTATCTCCGCCCAAGATCCTTTCGTACTCCAACCGAGGACAAGACTCTGGCTGTCTTCTACACCATCTTGACCCCAATGCTCAACCCGGTTATCTATAGCCTGAGAAACAAAGAGGTGATTGGAGCACTTAGAAGATTAATTCATAGATTCTGCTCTGTGAAATTGTCAACAAATATTTTGGCATGAGTACCCACATCTTAAGTATAAACTCATTCATCAATGTACAGAAATATAAATTACTTTATCATTATGTTCAAGGACTATGTTTAATCTGGAGAAGAAGAAAATTATGTCTAGACAAATTTATAATATATATTTGTATATATGCATATGTGTATATATATACATATGTATATATGTAATTTCAAGTGTCATTCTTTTTTCTTCAATTTTTCCCCACTGATTTCAAATGCATTTATTTTTTGCTGACATGTTGTAAACCAAATGGTTCTTTGTCATGTGGTAATAAAAATGAAAGCTGTTTAACTGGTCATTCAGTATTACAATTCCACTGTTCCCAAATATTTTCCCAAAATGCTTAACGCATAAATGTAAATGTTTCCTGGATATCTAGATCAAATTAAAATAAGAATTATTTCTGTTATTTTCATAATAGACATAATTTATCAGTAACAGTTACTCTTTTTTTCAATTTATGGAAACTTATGGTTGAACTGGCTTCCCAGGTGGCACTAGTGTTAAAGAACCCACCTGACAATGCAGATTAGATTTAAGAGATGTGGTTTAGATCCCTGGTTATGGAAGATGCCCTGGAGGAGGGCATGGCAACCCACTCCAGTATTCTTGTCTGGAGAATCCCATAGACAGAGGAGCCTGGTAGGCTACAGTATATGGGGTCACACAGAGTCAGACACGACTGAAGCAATTTTAGCTGAGACTTCAAGTTCTTATAGCACTCTGAATAAGGGATTCTCAAGTTGTATCACTCTGGATTCTAGAGATGTGACTTAACATCAGCTATATCTGAGGATCAACAACAGAACCTGGAGATGCCAACAGAGATCAAGTAAATTGTGAAGTTATTTATAAGATGAGTGAGTCAAGATGTAGACTAATTAGTGGAAATTAGAAACATTAAGGGGAGAAGGCAATGGCACCCCACTCCAGTACTGTTGCCTGGAAAACCCCATGGATGGAGGAGCCTGGTAGGCTGCAGTCCATGGGGTCGCTAAGAGTCAGACACGACTGAGCGACTTCACTTTCACTTTCCACTTTCATGCATTGGAGAAGGAAATGGCAACCCACTCCAGTGTTCTTGCCTGGAGAATCCCAGGGATGGGGGAGCCTGGTGGGCTGCCGTCTATGGGATCGCACAGAGTCGGATACGACTAAAGCAACTTAGCAGCAGCAGCAAAAACATTAAGGACACTCCTGCAGCTATCCCTCACATTCAGGACATACCCAGTTTACTTCCTAAGTGGCCATATTTCTTGCATTAGATAATACCTCTCAGATGAGATTTTATTCTCCACTCACTATATCCCATATTTCTACTAAAATGTGTTGGCAGAAGTCAAGTTTTATCAACCAATTTTAGCAATTCATTCTATAGCTTAGCTTCTTTCCCAAATAGGTCCCAATCTCTACATCCAATAAAAATCTATCAGCTCAAGTGAACAGTAATCTGTCTCTACTCCCACCATGGGTCACTGCTCATTTCAGGCAAAACTCCTCTCTCCTAGGTGGTGAAAACTTTGATCATTGTTGTTTTGTCTCCAGCTGCCATTGTCATCAACACCACCACTGGTTCAAGTCTTAATTACAACCCAGTTACTCCCCTGGGGTACTGAACACAGATGTATATGTAAACATGAGACCAGGCCAGTGATTCCATATGCATGCTGTCTGAGTCCACATGTACAAGCTCTGCTTCTGGATCAAAACTGCATGATAATTCTACCACCCTATCTATAGCTCCTTTGCTCAAAAGAATCCTCGGCAGTAAAATTGCTAAGTATTTCAAGATGTTGTTACTGATCCAGGATCATTTGCATGACACTCAGACAGTCAAATGCTGAAACCAATACGTTTATAGAAAACAAAGAGTTCATCCACAAGGCAGCCAAGAGAGAGAGGGGAGAAAATGTTTTACATTTACTTCCCCAAAATTGAGGGGCTAGAGAAAATGGTATCCTGCTCCATTTCTCCAGTATTCTTGCCTGGGAAATTCCATGGACAAAGGAGCCTGGCAGGCTCAAGTCCATGGGTTCATAAAGAGTTGGATACAACTGAGTGCATACACACACAGATAGATATTTATGGAATAAAGAAGTAGGGTAATTTTAGGTATGGGAGAAGGAGCTTGGGGTTGGAATAGAAAGGGAATGACATTATGCAAACCAGAAACATGATAGTAATATCTATTCTTTTTGTTAGTTATCACTGGAATAATCTAAGGAAGTGTGGAGTTGAACATAGATGTCCATTCCAGGTTCCTTATCCAGTTCAGGTGTTGAATAATAGTGGGGATCAGGAAATGCGAATCCATTGTTGACTCTGACACACCATGGCCCACCTAAAAAAGGTTATAGGTAGTCTTCTTTAGCTATCATCCACCCCTTCATCAAAGGTGAAAATAAGACTCATAGTTTTAAATTTCCAACACCCAGCAAGAATTGTCAAAAGGTTTTGTAAGTATATAATTTCCTGAAATTAGTGAATTGATAAAAAGGCAGAAAATAAGATGAAGACAAACTGGTCTGACTGAACTTGTGACCATAGCTGTATTTTGGAACAAGACCATAAAAGTATGCCAAGTTAGCATCTTGCAATACCTCATATGCTGTGTTTAGTCACTCAGTAGTGTCTGACTCTTTGTGACCCTATGAACTGTATCCAGCCAGGCTCCTCTCTCCCAGGAATTCTCCAGGCAAAATTACTGGAGTGGGTTGCCATGTCCTCCTCCAAAGGATCTTCCCAACCCACGGATCAAACCTGGGTCTCCTGCATTGCAGGCAGGTTCTTTACCACTGAGTTATCAGGGAAATCTTTCATATCTGCTCTCAAAAGAAGGCTAGATATGAGCCACTCCTAGGGTTTACTAGACCCTGAAGGATTTTCCAGTAAGCTGTTGTTATACTCTTAAATAATCAAGGGAAATAAAAATTAATGAAAAACTTTACAAAATTATGGTAGATACCAGAATTATACGCCATATTGTAAATTCCACTTGGAGCATGCAGATGAGATACTGAGAAACTGGAAGAAGCTAGATAATGGTGAGAGTTTAATAAGTCAACTCTCCCAGATCTTCATCTCTAGTAGCAGTAGATGATGCAAATAAAATACCTTTTTCACCCTCTCGTTTGTTCAATACTGCCAGAAATATTTACCAGTACCTGGAAGAAAAAAAAAGCCTTCTGAAGCCACTGTAGAAAATTTTATTATTACAGTTTAAAAACTAACAGCCCTAAATCCAGAACATGGATACAAGCTCCTCTGCCCAAACTCTAATAAAAATCTTAGCTATCTAAACAGACATAATTTCCTTTTTGAAGATTAAATTTTGAAACATAAGGACACTTTACATTGCTCTGTAAGTTGACATATGTTTATATATACCTATAGGTGTTGTAAGTGTGTGATATATTTTAACCTTTGGATAGTATTGCCAAAATTAATTTGTAAAAGAGTTATTTTAAATTGACTTGAACAAAATTAACCACTTATATGAATTAAGGAGTTGTAAAACTCTTACAAACGTAATAAAAATTAACTCAAATGTTTTACAAAAATAAAAGCTAACTTGTTTTTGTTTCTTCTTGGGTTTTGCTTTAATTTTAAAAAATGTATTTTTTTTTAGTTATCAACACTGAGTATAATGCAGTAATGAAGTTTTATTCTACTTGGGTTTATTAGTAAAATAAGGTCAAGTTAATCTTTTTTATCAAATCCATCAGCAAGAAAAATAATTTGGGATGATGGCTGACTTTGTCTGATGGCCCATAAATTTTTTTTTGTGGGTTGTATAAGCATAATTATTGATGACAAGTAAATTAAATAGAAGAAAACAGAGCAAAAGTTTATAAAAACATTTTAAAGATGATGAGTATTTATGAAATATATCTACCTAAAAATGCTTTCTAAAATAAAACAACAGCAACAACAACAACAAATTCTAAACTCTTTTAGTAGCTTGAAACCTTAGAGTTCTGCTTAGTTAAATGATGCAAATTTATTAAATATTAAAACTATTTTCAAATATGATTAAATATGGAAGCAAGTATTACTGAACTTAAATCTATGTCTGCTCTTGGCTTTCTTTAACAAAGGATAAAAAGACAGTTGAGATGATTAGTTAATATGTTTTGTGCAACACTAAGAAAAGATCATTCTATGAGAAAATATGTTTCTAAGGGTGTACAAAATATATTTACATTTACCAAACCAGAGGATGCTAAGTCTAATATATGTGTTTAAATTTTTTAGATATAGTAATTGAAACATCCCAATGTGCAAGGAAAGTACAATGAATGTGGTTTGTAGAAAAAGGTAAGAGAAATAAAAATATATTTCCTTGTTGAGGTAAAAGAAAGAGCTTTTATCCTAGAGTGATGCTTCTTATTTCAGAATGGGAAAAAAGAAAAACAGAAGAAAGAATATGAATGTAAAAATAAAGTTGTGATGGTTTGTGGTAAGGGGATATTTGGAAACATGAATGAAAAATGTTGCCTGCCAAATCAGTAAATAAAGACTGTTGCAGCCATCAAATTATCACACTGCAGCAACCCCAGAAGGTGAGCCTTGAGGAAACTCAGGATGGAAACAAGATGTCTACCATCAAGCCATGAGCCATCACAGCCACTGCTCATCGTTGCACACTGAGGAGACTCGACGTGGAAAACACAGTATACTGGCATCAGATAGCAAGGGTTAGTTGGTTAGATATTAAGATTCAATAAATTTAAGAAAACTGAAATCATATCAAGTATCTTTTTTTTCTGACCACAATGCTAGGAGATTGGAAATCAATTACATGAAAAATGTTATTAAAAATACAAACACATAGAGACTAAACAACCAATGGGCCACTGAAGAAATCAGAGGAAATTAAAAAAAAAAAAAA
>NW_011489250.1:153179-153778 GCF_000754665.1 Bison bison bison | reverse complement strand
GGTTGGTCATAACTTTCCTTCCAAGGAGTAAGTGTATTTTAATTTCATGGCTGCAGTCACCATCTGCAGGGATTTTGGAGCCCAGAAAAATAAAGTCTGACACTGTTTCCACTCTTTCCCCATCTATTTCCCGTGAAGTGATGGGACCAGATGCCATGATCTTCATCTTCTGAATGTTGAGCTTTAAGCCAACTTTTTCACTCTCTTCTTGCACTTTCATCAAGAGGCTTTTTAGTTCCTCTTCACTTTCTACCATAAGGGTAGTGTCATCTGCATATCTGAGGTTATTGATATTTCTCCCGGCAATCTCGATTCCAGCTTGTGCTTCTTCCAGCCCAGGGTTTCTCGTGATGTACTCTGCATAGAAGTTAAATAAGCAGGGTGACAATATACAGCCTTGACATACTCCTCTTCCTATTTGGAACCAGTCTGTTGTTCCATGTCCAGTTCTAACTTTTGCTCCCTGACCTGCATACATACTTCTCAAGAGGCAGGTCAGGTGGTCTGATATTCCTGTTTCTTGAAGAATTTTCCACAGTTTATTGTGATCCACACAGTCAAAGGCTTTGGCATAGTCAATAAAGCAGAAATAGATGTTT
>NW_011489250.1:144104-152249 GCF_000754665.1 Bison bison bison | reverse complement strand
GCTTTTGTGCATTTCTTTTCCATGGGGATGGTCTTGATCCCTGTCTCCTGTACAATGTCACGAACCTCAGTCCATAGTTCATCAGGCACTCTAAATCTATCAGATCTAAGCCCTTAAATCTATTTCTCACTTCCACTGTATAATCATAAGGGATTTGATCTAGGTCATACCTGAATGGTCTGGTGGTTTTCCCTAGTTTCTTCAATTTAAGTCTGAATTTGGCAATAAGGAGTTCGTGATCTGAGCCACATTCAGCTCCTGGTCTTGTTTTTGTTTGACTGTATAGAGCTTCTCCATCTTTGGCTGCAAAGAATGTAATCAATCTGATTTCAGTGTTGACCATCTGGTGATGTCCATGTGTAGGGTCTTCTCTTGTGTTGCTGGAAGAGGGTGTTTGCTATGACCAGTGCATTTTCTTGGCAAAACTCTATTAGTCTTTGCCCTGCTTCATTCCATATTCCAAGGCCAAATTTGCCTGTTACTCCAGGTGTTTCTTGACTTCCTAGTTTTGCACTCCAGTCCCCTATAATGAAAAGGACATCTTTTGGGGGGGTTAGTTCTAAAAGGTCTTGTAGGTCTTCATAGAACCATTCAACTTCAGCTTCTTCAGCATTACTGGTTGGGGCATAGACTTGGATTACTGTGATATTGAATGATTTGCCTTGGAAACGAACAGAGATCATTCTGTCGTTTTTGAGATTGCATCCAAGTATTGCATTTCGAACTCTTTTTTTGACCATGATGGCTTTTAAATTCACACGCCCCCAAATAAAACTTTTAAAAATAAACTTGACCAAGGAGGTGATAGAGTTATACACTGAGAACTGCTGCTGCTGCTGCTGCTAAGTCCCTTCAGTCGTGTCTGACTCTGTGTGACCCCTTAGACAGCAGCCCACCAGGTTCCGCCACCCCTTGGATTCTCCACACAAGAACACTGGAGTGGGTTGCCGTTTCCTTCTCCAATGCATGAAAGTGAAAAGTGAAAGTGAAGTAGCTCAGTTGTGTTCGACCCTCAGCGAGCCCATGGACTGCAGCCTTCCAGTTTCCACCTTCCATGAGATTTTCCAAGCAAGAGTACTGGAGGGGGGTGCCATTGCCTTCTCCAATACACTGAGAACTATAAAACGTTAATAAAGGCAATAAGAGATGATTCAAAGAAATGGAAAGATATAACATACTCTTGAATTGGAAGATTTAACTTTGCTAAAATACAAAGCAATCTACAGATTTAATGTAATCCCTATCAAACTGTGTGTGATGTGTTCCACAAGACTAGGACAAATTGTCCTAAAATTTCTGTGGAAATGTAAAGGAACCAGAGTTGTCAAAGCAATCCTGAGGAAAAAGAATAAAGCAAGAGTCATAATCCTCCCAGGCTTCAGGCAATACTACAAAACTACAATAATCAAAATAGTGTGGTACTGCAACAAAAACAGACATATTAATCAATGGAATAAAATAGATAACCCAGAAATATACTCACACACCTATGGCCAATTAATTTTTTGTAAACGAAGCAAGAATGTAAAATGGGAAAAAGACAAATCATCAGCAAGTGGTGCTGGGAGAGTTTGACACCTACATTTAAATCAGTGAAGTTAGAACATATCCTCACAACATATGCAAAAATAAATACAAAATAGCTCAAAACTTAAATACTTCAATATAAGACACAGCTTTATAAAAATCCTAGAACAGATCATAGGCAAAATATCCTCTGACATTAATCATACCAATGTTTTCTTAGGTCAGTCTTTTAAGACACAGAAATAGAAGTAAAAAATAAAAATTAAAAAAAAAATGATGATGTCTAATCAAACCTATAACCTTTTGCATAGCAAAGGAAACCATAAACAAAATGACAACTTATGAACTAGGACAAAAAATTAGCAAATAATGTGACTGAAAAAGACTTAATTTCAAAAAATTAAAATTCAGTAATAGAAGAAGAAAAAAACTATTAAAAAAATGAACAGAAGATTAACTAGATGTTTCTCCAAAGAAGACATACAGATGGCCAAGAACACAGGAAAAGTTGCTCAGCATCACTAACTA
The DNA here is from genome assembly GCF_000754665.1 of Bison bison bison. Lineage (NCBI taxonomy): Eukaryota > Metazoa > Chordata > Mammalia > Artiodactyla > Bovidae > Bison > Bison bison. Next base: position 150,194 of record NW_011489250.1, on the reverse strand, counting down.
TTATAGAACTACAAATCAAAGCTACAATGAGGTATCACCTCACAGCATTCAGAATGGCCATAACCAAAAAAATAAAATAAAATAAAAATAAAAAAAAATAAAAAATGCTGGAAAAGTTGTGGAGGGAAGGAAATCCTCCTACACTTTGGTGGAAATTTAAGTCAGTGCAGTTACAATGGAAAGCAGTGTAGATGTTCCTCAGAAAATGAAAAATAATATTACCACATTTTCCAGAAATTCCACTGGTCATATATCAGGATAGAATTTAAATTGAAAAGATATATGTACCTCCATGTCAATAGCAACACTATTCACAGTAAGTAACTAAGACATGGAAACAACCTAAATGTCCATTGACAGATGAATGGATAAATGGATAAAGATATGGTACACATACACAATGGAATATTACTCAGCCATAAAAAAGAAGAAAATAATGCCATTTGTAGCAACATGAAAACAACTAGAGATCATCATACTAAGGGAAGTAAATCAGAAAGACAAATACCTTATGATGTCACTTATATATAGAATCTAAAATGTGATAAAAAATGAAACATTAGCAGACTCACAGAAATCAAGAATAAGCTTGTGGTTCCCAAGGGAGAGGGGGACTAGGGAAGGGATGTATGGGGAGTTTGGGATTAGTAGATGCAAATGATTATATATAGAAGGGATAATCTACAAGTTTTTACTATGTAGCACATGAAACTACATTCAATATCTTATAGTAAACCACAATAGAATATTATATATATATCTCCACAACTAGAGCAAGAACCACATTTGTTTGTGAAGGAGAGGACTAAAAACTATCCAGAGATTATATGCTTTTGTCAGGAGGCAATGACTCATGACTCATTGGATATTTGAGGTATCTTTCTTGGTGAGTAAGTAAATATGATTTTATGGATATTAAGATGTTTACATACAAAAAGCTGGTAGCAAGAATGGCTCCTTGTAACATAATGTGGCAGATGATTTTGATCCACCAACAATTCAGATCCTATCTATAGAATGGAAATTGTTGGTGTAAGAGAGCTGATTAGTCACAGAGTCATATTTCAACTCTTGCTTCAAGTGGGTGAACACTTCCCTTTTTCACTCAAGATTTCCATAGTCTGGAATAAAATCTAATTCTTTGCTTTGGTCCACAGGAAAGAGCCCAAGCAACATAAATGTTAAGAAACTTAAATTTTCACTTCAGTTTTATCTTTACACAAAGTAATGACTGATTGACTTTATTTTTTTTTAATTTTATTTTATTTTTAAACTTTACATAATTGTATTAGTTTTGCCAAATATCAAAATGAATCCATCACAGGTATACATGTGCTTAATACACACTGTGCATTTCTCAGTTTTCAGATGTCTGGTAAAGATAAAAGTGCCAATAAAAGACTGCAAAAATATTTCCCTTTTGTTAAACCTAAGTTCATGAGAGAGATTAGATGTTAAACATCATTTAAGTAGTCTTCTGTGACTATGACTACATTAATGCAATGACATAAGTTTCAGGAGAAAGCATTAGCTTTTGAAGAGGAAGTGCTTAACATCACACAAAGAAAACAGACTCTGTACTGCTGATTGAAATGCAGGTATTGCTTTTTGCTGCTAATTATAAATTTTTGTGTTTATGCCCTGATTAAACATCTCATAAGTTTTAAATGGTCTATCATTATTTTCCCTAGATATTTTATGTGTCCCCAATGTTGTTTTATCATAAAAGTTTTTTATGTGTAGATGTTACAGCAGGAGTGTTTATATTTATGTATCAGTACTATCATCCTTACATCTTCTTAACCACTTAATAAACTGTTGTATCAGATATACAGTTGCACTATATTTTCATATGTAGATATTTGTCTTCCTCTGAATTATTGAGCTTAAGCATTTCTAGAGAGATAATTTTTATTGTGTTTCACTTCAGAAAAAAAATCACAAGCATCATGTAAAATGTATTTATATCTTTCTGTATCTGATAAGCTAGGTTTCTTAACTAGAAACAGAAAAATTGATTCAGAAATTAATTATGACTGAAAACTCTACAGTTATGAGACATGTCTAAAATGAGCCTGAGAATGGATCCGTGAAGAGAGCACTATTTCCCTCTTGGGTGTCATTTACAGCATCAGAATCACAATATAGGCTTCTCCAGAAACTTCAGAAGTGCATTTTTGTTGTATCCACGTTCACTAAGAGATTGTGCCCTTACACCAGTTCTCTGAGCTACCTGCTTCCAAGTTAAAGCATGCAAATATAATGTAGGCTTACATCCTGGTTGAAGGTATGAGTCAGGCAGGGAAGTGAATATTTGTATTATATCACAGATACTGAAACATTTGCTGTCTAAGAAATATCAAAAGAAAATCCTTTTAAAAACAATAAATGGGTTCTAAATTTTGTGCTTAACTAGGGGTCCTGTGATCCCTCATTATCCATGACTCAGATCATTATCAGTGAGAAAAAGGGGTACGCGAGACGATTTTTTTTTAAGATATTAATATAATGTCTGGATAAAAGGATGTAGAAGGTGCAGAAAGTAAACATAATTTGGTCTTTATTCTTTGATTGGCCCATAAATAATTTGTCTGATCCTGTTTTGACAGACAGGGTGAAAGGTAGAAGAGACACACAAAGACAGAGAAAGAGACACCTATCATTAATTTTGAAACTGGTGCACAAGCATTAGTGCCTTTAGGACCTGATGATCTAATGTGACACGGAGCTGTATAGAAAGGCCATCACTACAATTCGGTAATAAGCACAATGTGGTGGCTATAATACATGATAATCTTTCACTCTCTTTGTCATCTCAAAGGCCCTGCATCTCACATTTCTGGAAAGGTGACTTTGTGGGGAGGATCTCAACTGTCATTGTCTTTTACTATCACAGAGTAGAAGAATCTGAAGATGACTGTGTTTCTATGACTGTAGTCTCCCAGCACTACAGTGTCTTTCTCTTCTATTTCCTTTTAAAACCCAGACTGACTTGAAATTCTTCTTGGAATTATTTAACTAAAATTGACGTTGATAATGTTATTTTCCTCAATGTGATAAGTAATCACTTCCTTTCAGTTAGTGCATCCCTACATCCACAGGATCACAGAACAATTTCCTGCCTTAAAGTGTATATTCTGTTCATGTTAAATTGAAGGTAGTTGCTTTTAAAAATGTGATAAGTCACAATGAATCAAGTATACAACTTCCTGTAGCTTCAATTTACTGTCCAGTATTCTAACATAAAATCCTTTGGCTGGATAAATCACATTTCTCAATGTTCTAAAATTTGAAATCAGGTTCAATTTATGTAAAACAAGTTGTATCCTTTCTCTCTTTTTCATAAGTCCCAATATTCTTTGGCAACCAAAAGTCTGCTCTCTATGGCTATGAGTCTGTTGATTTCTTTTTTAAATTTTAGCTCAATTTATTAGCAAAAAGTCTTATCACCTATATGTCAATTTATAAAGCTAAAGACTCATCCATATTCTATTACCTTTTATAGCAATGTTTTATGATTCATGAATATTCTATAGTGTTTATAACAATATTTCACCTGTATTTTTCATCAGGGGTACACAGAATGGAACATGTTTTTCAAAATATATAAATGTTATTATTCATTAAGAGCTATGAGATTTAAAAAATAATCAAATTGGATTGAAATTAGAAAAAAAATATAATACACAACTCAAGATTTGTTTTTTTTTAATTTTATTTTTTTATCTTTACAATATTGTATTGGTTTTGCCATATATCAACATGAATCTGCCACAGGTATACACGTGCTCCCCATCCTGAACCCTCCTCCCTCCTCCCTTCCTGGACCATCCCTCTGGGTCGTCCCAGTGCTCCAGCCCCAAGCATCTAGTATCGTGCATCAAACCTGGACTGGCGACTCATTTCGTATATGATATTATACATGTTTTAATGCCATTCTCCCAAATCATCCCACCCTCTCCCTCTCCCACAGAGTCCAAAAGACTGTTCTATACATCAGTGTCTCTTTTGCAGATTTGATTTCAATTCTATATTCTTCACTTTCTCTTAGGATAAATGAATGCATGGCTTCATGCTCTTCTTTTGTGTGCCTCCTCTGGAGGTATGTGACACTCAATACCTATTAAACTTTACACTGCACTCTTTATGGAATACATACTGTTATTTCAGCATCAGTTTATTCCCTGTGTTTGCCAGCACATGAAATGTTCTATGAGAGATTCAGTGCTTTTCTTACTGAACAGATGTTTATTGTGTTTACACTTAGTTATTGTCTGAAGGATGTGGTGAAATAGAACAGAATATTACAGCCTGCATCCTTTGGTGCCCAAACATGGGTATAAATAACCATCCAGGCACAGACATAACTTCACTAGACCTCTGGATTTTACGTGACAGATTACAGCACTCATGTGGAGCACACAAATGAGAACAGACATATTATATTGGGTGGGAAGGACAGTTTAACTCTACCTGAGTCACTCTTTCCCCCAGTAACTTGAAGAACAGTGCAGAGAGAGATTTATTCTCCCATGAGTTAGCAAAAGTCAAGTGAGCATCCAATTTTCATATATACTCAAATATCAAGCCCAATGGCCCAGAACCCTGTGACTATACCTACCCTTGGTTCATGATACTTACCTGCCCAAATTCTCTGGCTGCATTACTGGTTAAAAGCTTTCTGTCTCAGATTGAGTCTATAAAAATTGGAACTACTGAATACTTATCCAAATATGAGAACACCAATGCAAAAATATAAGACTACAAGTTTTACAAGGTTCATAAAGTAATGAATGAAGATCTATAATCTGCCTATTGATCTTCCTTCATAGCTCAGTTGGTAAAGAATCCTCCTGTGATGCAGTAGACCCTGGTTTGATTGCTGGGTCAGGAAGATCTGCTGGAGAAGGGATAGGCTATCCACTCCAGTATTCTTGGGCTTCTCTTGTGGCTCAGCTGGTAAAGAAAATGCCTGAAATGCGGAAGACCTGGGTTCAGTCCCTGGGTTGAGATGATTCCCCTGGAGAAGGGAAAGGCTACCCACTCCAGTATTCTGGCCTGAAGAATTCCATGGACTATGCAGTCCTTGGGGTCACAAAGAGTTGGACATGACTGAGGGACTTTCACTTTCACTTCACTTCACTTCATAATCTGCCTAACAATGAATACATAACATTCCTCTTTATCCATTGATCTGTTGATGGACAATTAACTCACGTCCATATCTCGGCAGTTGTAAATAATTCAGAATGAACAGTGAGGTACATGTATCTTTTCAAATGAGTGTTTTTGGATTTTTCAGATGTATACCCAGGAATGGAGTTGCTGGATGTCTAGTAGTTTTATTATTACCATGTGAGAAACATCAGTAGTGTTATGCACAGTGGCTTCTCCAATTTACATCCCGACCAACAGTTAGGATGGTTCCCTTTTCTCCACATCCTTTCCAACATTGTTTCCACAGCTTTGCCAACATTTACTGTTTTTGTTTTTGTGTTTTTTTTTTAAACTTTACATAATTGTGTTAATTTTGCCAAATATCAAAATGAATCCATCACAGGTATACATGTGCTCCCCATCCTGTACCCTCCTCCCTCCTCCCTCCCCATACCATCCCTCTGGGTCATCCCAGTGCACTAACCCCATGCATCAAGTATTGTGTATCAAACCTGGACTGGCATCTCGTTTCATACATGATATTTTACATGTTTCAATGCCATTCTCCCAAATCTTCCCACCCTCTCCCTCTCCCACAGAGTCCATAAGACTGTTTCATACATCAGTGTCTCTTTTGCTGTCTCGTACACAGGGTTATTGTTACCATCTTTCTAAATTCCATATATATGCGTTAGTATACTGTATTGGTGCTTTTCCTTCTGGCTTACTTCACTCTGTATAATAGGCTCCAGTTTCATCCACCTCATTAGAACTGATTCAAATGAATTCTTTTTAATGGCTGAGTAATACTCCATTGTGTATATGTACCACAGCTTTCTTATCCATTCATCTGCTGATGGACATCTAGGTTGCTTCCATGTCCTGGCTATTATAAACAGTGCTGCGATGAACATTGGGGTACACGTGTCTCTT
>NW_011489250.1:138320-143188 GCF_000754665.1 Bison bison bison | reverse complement strand
TCCAAAGGACTCTTAAATGTCTTTTCCAACACCACAGTTCAAAAGCATCAATTCTTCAGTGCTCAGCTTTCTTTATAGTCCAACTCTCACATTCATACATGACTAATGGAAAAACCATACCTTTGACTAGATGGACCTTTGTTGTCAAAGTAATTTTTCTGCTTTTTCATATGTTGTCTCATGCTTAATTACTAAACATTAAGTATCATCTCTTGATTATATCCACTCTGGCCACAGTGGATGGAGACCTTCCCCTTCCACATATAACTGCCTCCAACTACCTTTTATCTTTCCCTTCTTTCCATCATAGTTAAATCCCACTTTGTGTCTATGATGGTTAGGTTGAGAACACTTTTCCATCTTCTAGGATACATTGCTAAAGTAGAAAAATATTAATTACTATAAAATCTTATATTTTAGTCTTTCCATATAAATAGTTCCTCTTATTTTGCTTTTCACAGTCAAGAAACTTTAAGGTGATACTGGGAATTTCAAGAAAATGTTTCAAGAGATGTGAAGAATTTTAGAAGAAAATCCTTTTTAATAAAATATTTATTTAGTTTTCTGTATTCTGCTCATGTTGTACAGTCACTCAAATATATAAGTTCTTAAAATGCTATTCTTTATAATTTTAACTTCATCATTATTACAATTTTTCAAATATAGATAACTCCAGTTCTTTATTACAGAGTAGTAAAACTTTAAACAATATTCAGCTGACTAAAATAATACTATAGAAATATATTATTGTTTTAAACTTGAATTATGTACTTTTGTGTCTGCCTTTAGGAATAATTACATGAATGACCCATGGGAAATTATAATCAAACATCAACTGATTTCATTTTATTGGGATTGTTTCCCTCTTCAAGAACTGGTCTGTTCCTTTTTATTCTCATTGGTTTCATTTTCTTAATGGCTCTAGTTGGTAACCTTTCCATGATTCTTCTCATCTTTCTGGAATCCGTCTTCACAAGCCCATGTATTTTCTGCTTAGCCAGCTCTCCCTCATGGATCTGAACTACATCTCTACCACTGTTCCCAAAATGGCCTATGATTTTCTGTTTGCAAACAAGTCTATCTCCATCATCAGGTGTGGGATTCAGAGCTTCTTCTTCTTGACTATGGCATGTGCAGAAGGATTGCTTTTGGCCTCTATGGCTTATGATCGTTATGTGGCCATTTGCTTTCCTCTTCACTATCCCATCAGAATCAGCAGAAGAGTGTGCATATTGATGATAACAGGATCTTGGATAATGGGCTCTATCAACTCCTGTGCCCACACCACATATATTCTCTCTATCCCTTATTGCAAATCCAGGTCCATCAATCATTTCTTCTGTGATGTCACAGTCATGTTGACAATAGCCTGCATTGATACAACAGTCTATGAATATACGGTGTTTCTGACCACCACACTTTTCCTTTTGCTGCCCTTCATTGGTATTGCTTTTTCCTATGGCCGTGTTCTCCTTGCTGTCTATCGCATGAACTCAGCAGAAGGGAAGAAGAAGGCCTATTCAACCTGCAGCACCCACCTCACTGTGGTTTCTTTCTACTATGCACCCTTTGTTTACACGTATCTACGCCCAAGATTTCTGCGTACTCCAACAGAGGACAAAGTTCTGGCTGTCTTTTACATCATCCTTACCCCGATGCTCAATCCTATTATCTACAGCCTGAGAAACAAGGAGGTGATTGGGGCCCTGAGAAGAGTAACTCAGAGAATCTCCCCTATGAAAATGTAGACTAAATTTTTTCATGAATACCAGGACATATATATATATATATATGTATATACATATATATATATATATACATACACACACACACATATATATATGTATGATATAAATCTGTTTATAACTCTATAGTCATTAAAAATATTTTTATTAAATGAAAAGAGTAAAACTGATCTAGAAGACAAGAAAATAGTTCATATCTTGAAAAACCTCAATCTTATTTCTTGTCTCTTTTTTTTAAATCAATTTCAAATGCTTTTTGATGGGCTGTCAACTAGAAAAATTCTGTCATTTAGTAGTAAACACAGACATTAACTGAATAACAGAATATCATTCACCATAACAGTTCCACAGTTTTCAATACATTTTTCAATAGGTCTGAACCACATTTTCTGAATGTCTAGATAAAATTAAAAGACAGAATACTTTTTGTTCTTCGTATAGTATAACCATAATTACCAGTAACACTTTTTTTTTTTTTTTTAATTCCAGTATAGGGAAACTTCTTGTTAGAGATTTAGCTGAGAATTCTGAAGTGCTTATACCACTCTGAACAGAAACTGAGAAGTTTATGTTAATTACAGGGTGATGCATCTATCATATTAGGTATACCTGGAAATCAACAATAGGCCTTGAAAATGCCACAAGAGATTGCTAAGACAATTATACAAGTGGGTCAGCAGTTAGTCTCATTAGTGGAAATTAAAACTGTTGAGGAAATCCATGCAAACAGCTACTCTCAAAACAGCTACTCTCAAAACATACTGTGTACCTGCTAAGTTGCCATTACAACATTTGTATTATATGATGTCTCTCAAATGAGTTTTTATTCTCCACTCACTACATCCCATAGTTTTACTGGGAAAGTTAACTTTGTAAACTAATTTTCTTAGTTCACATGATGGCTTGATCACTTTCTTAAACAGATCTCATCACTGTATCAACAAAAATTCATCAGTTCAAGTAAATTTCCATGCAAATTGTTATCCATTAGTGATCAATGCAGAAATGCACTTGACCTCTCACATGTGGCAGAGAAGGGGAGGTTCATATTCTACATAATATGCAAGGCAAATCCTAAAATGAACATATGAGGACTCTTGCTCAAAAATCAGAAAAAAAAAAGTTAGATTATTGCTGCTCAAATGTAGTTTTCTCTTCAAAATTAATTCTTTAGTTGTGAAATGAAATTACACATTCAAAAAAAAAATATATATATATATACATATTGCATATAAACATAATGCTTCATTATCAGATTTGGGAGATCAATCCTTTCCACTTTATTTTCACTAAATTTAAAGCTTTAGAAACTTTATTCTCTGTTAATATAATTAAAGTGTTTTCAGCATCTGGTGATAAATACTAAGTTTCAATGAATTTGTGATGATTTTTAATATTTAAATTTTAAAAGATTCTTTCGCTTATGTTACTGGAGCTATTAAGAGTGCTTATAGTTTAGGAGAATATCAGGCTGAATATTTGATAAATTATATTAAATATAAATTCTAGTACACACATATCTGATGATTCAAAAGGAGAAGAAATGTTTTCTAAAAGCAGTTATCTTATGAAACAGCTTCAAATTATCAATTAATACAAATCTGTTTTATATAAGTCTAAATTTAACTTTAAATATAAATTTAGTCAATGGCATTTTAATGATTCATCTTCAATGTCTGACAATTAGTTGACTTTGTATAAGAATGATGTTTCAATTATCTGCTCATTCATTTTATCACTACACATTCATTTGTAAGAAAATTAATTTTTAAAATGTTTTAATAATTGTTTTCTGTAAGTTTACATAAAAATGGTATGCTTTTCCACCTCTGATCTTTCAAATTAATTTTAAATCTTTAAGCAAGCTTTAAATATTATTTCTAAGCCTGTGAATATTTGTTTTACAATATTTCAACAGCTTTTAAAACCATAAATTTTATACTCTGATAATAATTCCATGATATGATCTTTTGTAATGATTTGTACACTTTTGTAAGTATTTATTGGAAAAGTTTACTCCCTAAACCTATCATTTCCTGTTCTAACACTTGGGTGAGATTGTTAATAATTTAGTAGATTACACAGAGATTAACACTGAACGGAAAAATAAGTCAGCCCCCATCTCCATAAGAGTCATTTCTCCAGCCAAGTAAATCTCCTTCTCTCTCCTAGGCGGTGGCCTAGTCACCACTGTTGTTGTATCTATATTTGCTCTTGTCACCACTACCACCAATCTGGGTTCAAGCTCCACCCAGCCACTTCCCTGGGGTCCTGTAGTGCCCTGAACACTAATGCATGTGTGGACATGGGGAGGCCAGGCATATTGCTTCATGTCCATGTTGCTTGCCCTTATGTGTACAAGTCCTGCTGCTGGACTGAAACTGCATACTAATGCCGCCACCCAGTATAGATCCTCTGCTCACGTGTGTACTCAGTGATAAAATTAAGAATTTCCAAATGGCAGCAGAGCAATAATTAAGCAAGGTTACTATCTGAGTATGAGAACGTATGTAAGCACACATGCTCTATGCTTTGAGAAATGTAGATTGAACAAATACAAAGGGGATGACATCATGTAAAACCAGCAAAATGATGTGGATGTCAGTTTTTGTCATTGGAAATATCCTAAGAAAGTGTGGAAGCAAGCAGGCAAATGCATTCCAGACTCCTTCCCATTTTAGGTAGTGAGTAATAGAAGGAATCAGGAGACATCAATCTATTTCTGTCCTGAAACAATATATTTTGTTCTGCCCTTTAAAAGAAACTGGAAACAATTTTATTTACTTTTTAAGTAACTGCCTAGAAAATGAAGATTTAGCATTACATAAAATTAATTTCCTACGCTTACTCCTTGGAAGGAAAGTTATGACCAACCTAGATAGCATATTCAAAAGCAGAGACATTACTTTGCCAACAAAGGTCCGTCTAGTCAAGGCTATGGTTTTTCCAATGGTCATGTATGGATGTGAGAGTTGGACTGTGAAGAAGACTGAGCACCGAAGAACTGATGCTTTTGAAGTGTGGTGTTGGAGAAGACTCTTGAGAGTCCCTTGGACTGCAAGGAGATCCAACCAGTCCATTCTGAAGGAGATCAGCCCTGGGATTTCTTTGGAAGGAATGATG
>NW_011489250.1:119807-138220 GCF_000754665.1 Bison bison bison | reverse complement strand
CTCTAGTACTTTGGCCACCTCATGCGAAGAGTTGACTCATTGGAAAAGACTCTGATGCTGGGAGGGATTGGGGGCAGGAGGAGAAGGGGACGACAGAGGATGAGATGGCTGGATGGCCTCACTGACTCGATGGACGTGAGTCTCAGTGAACTCTGGGAGTTGGTGATGTACAGGGAGGCCTAGCATGCTGCGATTCATGGAGTCGCAAAAAGTCAGACACGACTGAGTGACTGATCTGATCTGATGTAAGTTCTGGCAGCTCTATGGTGGGATTATTGGCATCCTTCTCCGAGAAGACTTATGCCATTCCCAAGTCTGCTGCACTCAGAGCTCCTACCTCTGTGGCAGTCCACTGCTGACCTGTGCCTCCACAGGAGATACTCAAACACAGTTCTGTCTCAGTCTCTGTGGGGTCTCTGTTTCTTCCACAGACTGAGGAAAACAGATTCCAGTCTTGGAGGGCACAAACAAAACCTTGTGTGCACAGAGAATCAGAGGAAAGGAGCAGTGATTCCACAGGAAACTCAACTAAAACTACCTGCTAGTGTTGGAGAGTCTCCTGTGGAGACATGGGTCAGCAGGGGCTTACAACAGGGATGGGGGTTGGGGACTAGAAACAGCTGTCTGGCAAGGTCCCCTTTGGCATAAACTCTCTTGGAGGTCACCATTGACCTAACCATAGCCTCCATAGATCGGGCCAAAACATTGCCAGAAAGAAAGTCAGCATATGGCTGGTGACTCAAAACTGACCAGAGGCAAACACATTAGAAAAGCTTAGAGTTTAATAATAAGTAGGAGAAGGCAATGGCAACCCACTCCAGTACTCTTGCCTGGAAAATCCCATGGATGGAGGAGCCTGGTAGGCTGCAGTCCATTGGGTTGCTAAGAGTTGGGCACGACTGAGCGACTTCACTTTCACTTTTCACTTTTCACTATCATGCATTGGAAAAGGAAATGGCAACCCACTCCAGTTTTCTTGCCTGGAGAATCCCAGGGATCGGGGAGCCTGGTGGGCTGCCATCTATGGGGTCGCACAGAGTCGGACACGACTGAAGTGACTTAGCAGCAGCAGCAGCAAACCATTATTCTGTAAGTGAGGCTTTTGATGACAAACTCAAACGATATTTGAAAAGCAGGATACATAAACTCTGAGAACCAAGGAGGTTTTGGTGGATCATAATTGTTATCAGACAAGGTAAATCTTCCCTGAGACAAGATTATCAAAATCATCACCAACCAATCTGGAGGGGTGTATTGCTGATCCTGTTCATGATGCCGACTATCTAGCTGTATCTCACTGTGTGCACTGTTCATTGAACCCATGGTAGGCAAGGCACAAGCTAAAATGCTGGAAGAAGACTTGAGGAGCCATATGAACTGCAGACACATCTATTCTCTCCTGGCTGACGCAGTAGCCGTAGCAGTAGACACAAAGTATTCTTTCTTCTCATAGCTGACCCCACAGACACAGCCGTGATGCAGCAGTAATGCTGCTGCTTCTAGGTGGAGCTTGCGTATCCCTACAACACACAACCCATGACAAAGTGAGTCCCTCATGACATGCATGCACAGTGATAAGCGATCTCAGCTATTACATAGTCATTATTTACAAAATGTGGAGTGAGAGAGCTTGAATGTGCCATCTTGGCTAATTTGCTCTCTCCCCACAAGGGGTCATTCTCTTTTGTTAGCCTCTCCTTGCCCTGAATATACAGAAGAGAATTATGAACCAACAATTAATGAGCTAGCTGAGAGATCACATTAAAGAATCTTGGAAAGAAAAGCTCATGATGGAAATTTCAAGTTGACCAACAACTTCTGTGTGGTAAAGAATAGCTCATATGTCAGATTTTTTTCGAAACCTGTGTAATGGTGTTGCTCCCTTATGCCAGGCTTTCCTACTGGTTCTTGTTCATGTAACAAACTTTAACAAAAGAGAAACTACCCAGTGCCAGAGTGTTGTAGCCCCTAGTTTGGGCAGTTTGGCTGACTGCTGAGACCCAGTTAGAGCCTGAAGGTTGAGTTAGAAAGTTAAAAGAAGTACTGAGTTCAGATAAAGACGTGCAGTTGTCCACTTCTCTGATCACTTTGGACTCCCTTTGTCACTCAATCAGTAAAGAATCCACCTGCAATCCAGGAGACCTGGGTTCAATCCCTGTGTCAGGAAGATCCTCTGGAGAAGGAAATGGCAACCCAATCCAGTATGCTTGCCTGGGGAATCCCATGGACAGAAGAGCCTAGTGGGTTACAGTCCATGGGGTGGCAAGAGTCAGACATGACTTAGTGACTAAATCACGTCATCACTGATAGCTTTGGAGTTGACAAACTCTGAAGATAGAAGAGCAGCACAAAAATTTGGAGACCTTAGCATGCCATTTTACCAAGCTAGGAGGGCTCGAGCTGTCGCGGATTAAGATTCAAGCACTTGTCACTATGCCTGATTAGTACTCTGAGAGGTAAAATTCCTGGAAAAGGGAGAAGAGTAAAGGGAAATATGTTGTGGTTATTGACAATAAAATGGATGAATGGAAGATTCCATGCCATTTTATCACTAATACAAAGAACATTTTAAAATAGTAATTATTATCAACTTCTAAAAATAAATATTCCCCAAAACTACTAGAAGAAAATTTACATTCTTTTTTTTGTCATTTAAAAGTATGGGTCTTATTATATCTCTAAAATGTAAGCAATGCCTACAATTGCTTGAAACTGAATAAATAAGTACAGGTGGTAAAATTATATAATTTTATATAACATATACATACTGTTAAACATCACCAGTTTGTTCTTTTCTCCTTCATATGCTCAGATTCTATTTATTGAATATTTGTTCTGCCTTCAAATATATACATTTCAAATCATGTCTTGGTTATTTCCAGTCTATTGAATTTCCATGTAATTATTAGAATTAGCTTGCAAAAGTTTTCACCAAAACATGAGATTTTTTAGTGTGATTGTATGCAATTTGGAAAATAATTTGTGGAGAAAGAAACTAATATTCATTTTGATCGATTTACTAGTAAATCATATTTCACCATATGTATGTCAGTTTAGAAAGACTATGAAGACATCCATCAATCATATAATTTATTTCACGTGGATATTTTACTTTATGAGTTCTTGTTATTTTTTTCAAGAATTTTTTGTGAAAATATTTATCACTTGAATTTTTCTATTTGGGAACAGAGAATGGTACCTCTTTTTCAAAATAAGTAAATGTGATATTTCTTTATAATTGTGTGATTTAATGAATAATTTTACTGAGCAGAGAAACTTTTCAAATCCTTTGAAAAAATACACAACTCAGGATATTGTTCAACTTCCATATTCTTCTTTCTTAGGGTAAAGGAAATCCATGATTCCATGCTCTGCTTGGTTTTGTACCATTTTCAAGGGAGATAACTGATACTCAGTACTCCCCACTTTCCCCTGTACTCTTGGAATTAAAATGACTATTTTAGAATCAAATTATTCAGTGGGCTTGTTGAGGCATGGAATGTGCTGCGTGTGTCTATGTTAGTACTTCTTTGACTAAACACATGGCCATGGTGTTCACACATGGTTATTGTGTCAGAAAGATGGTGGGATAGATTATAAACTTCATCCCTCATGGAAACATGAACATAAATAACTATCCATGCACAAGCATAATGTCATTAGAGCTCTGGATCCCAGATGAGAGATTACAGCACTCAGATGGAGCACAGAAATGGGAAAGATACATTGAAGAGGATAGAAAAGACAGTTTTGTTCTGAGTCACAGGTTCCCTGATACCATGAAGTACAGGGCAGAGAGATTTCTCCTTTAGAGTTCTCTAATGAGAAAAAGAAAGTCAAGTGAACCTGCAATTTTAATATAGACACAAACATCAAGCCCACTCATCCATGGACCCTGTAAGCAATCACACCCATGTTATCTGTCTGTTGGCCTGACCCAAATAAAGGCTGTCTCTCTCCAATCTAGTCTAATAAGACTGGACATTGTGACTTATTCAAATGTGAAAACAAAAAAAAATCAGAACAAAAGTTTCACATGTTTGCAAGAGGGTACTATCAAAGGACAAAATAAGGTATAGGTAATTGACCCTAAAGAATTGAAGAGCTAAAATCTATCTAAAAATTTTCAGAATATTTATCATAGAGAAGCTTAGTGAACTAAACAGAATACAGACAATTAAACAATATCAGAGAATCAATATCTGAATTAAATAAGAAGATCAAGAAAAAAAAAAAGAATGTATACATTTAAAAGAACCAAACCAAAATTCTAGAACTGGAGAATGTAGTGACTGAACTAGGAAAAAAAAAAAAAATCAAGGCTCAACAGTGGATGTAATTAAGCCAAAGAAAGACTGAGAAAGATTATTTGAACTTATCTGGGTAGAGGGTAAAAAAAAAAAAAAAAAACAGAATACAAAGGAGTGAAAAATCTAATATAATTTATGACGTTTTATAAACAAACAATATAAACATTATCCCACAAGGAGCAGACAAAGAGAAAGGGGAGAGAAAACTTATTTAAAATAATGACATGAATGTCCCAAATGTGAAGAGGGAAATAAACATCCAGATCCATGAAAATAAGCAACTGAAGATAATTTAAATGCAAAAATGTCTTTACTGAGACATATTGTTAAAAAAACTCAAATATTTTGAAAATTATATTTAACAAATTGAAGAACTCCAATATTATATCTTCATAAGTAAAACGTATAATTAGTTGTAACTATGATAAATGTAACAATGTTAATGTATTATCTTCAATAAAATTACTTCACTCTATTTTCTGAATATTGAATCACAATAATATCATTTTCTTTATTTTGATTAATAAGTGAAAATTGTTTTATATTTTAATATGTGAAGTGAAAAAGTGAAAGTGTTAGTCATGTAGTCAGGTCTGACTCTTTGTGACCCTATGAACTGTAACCTACCAGGCTCCTCTGTCCATAGAATTCTCCAGAATATGTATTTCTATCCAAATGGAAACCACTGAAAATATTTATTACTTAAAGTAAACTCCCATATATTTGATATTTTAAGAGTTTGGCTGGTATGCTTTTATTAAGAAGGCAGAGCATGGAAGAATTGATGCTTTCAAACTAGGATGCTGGAGAAGATTCTTGAAGAGTCCCTTGGAAATCAAGGAGATCAAACCAGTCAATTGTAAATCAAATCAACCCTGAATATTCTTTGGGAGGACTGATGCTGAAGCTAAGGCTCCAATACTTTGGCCTCCTGATTCGAATAGCTAACTCAATGGAAAAGACTGAGATGTTAGGAAAGAATGAAAGCAGGAGGAGAAGAGGTGACAGAGCATGAGATGCTTGGATGACAGCACCGATTCAATCAATGGACATCGACTTGGGCAAACTGGGAGATGATGCTTGGATGACAGCACCGATTCAATCAATGGACATCAACTTGGGCAAACCGGGAGATGATGCTTGGATGACAGCACTGATTTAATCAATGGACATCAACTTGGGCAAACTGGGAAATGATGGCAGCCTGGCATGCCACAGTCCATGGAGTTGCAGAGTCGGACATAGCTTGGCGACTGAACAACAACAACTTGCAGTCATATCATTAATGTGACTTCCTGAAAAGCAATATATAAAGTATATGACCCAAAGTGTTTAGAGTCATAATAATATGGGAATAATCTGAATAAATAAGTCATTTATTTCCCCATTGAAGTGACCCTGAAAACGTCTTTCCCAACTTTGGCATCTGGCCATCCTAGGCTATTAGTAACTTAACCTACATTTGCTAAATCTCAGTGGACATTCCTAAGTCAATAGCAAAAAAAAAAAAAAAGTATTAGAATAAACTTTCAGGTAACAAAGTTCTAGAATCATTGGTGCTCCTAAGTTTCCATGGAGGTATTTAAAATGTCAACTATAGAGAAATAAAATATTAATGTATATATAAATACATTCATTTAGAAAGCTTTCAAAGATTTTACTGAGGAAACAACTTTGTTTATATGATGACCCTTGGACCTCTGCAGCTAATCAAGCCAGGGAGTGAATGAAAGTGCAGATATAATTAAAGGTACTAATACTCTTTGTATTTTTATTTTTCTTCACTCCACAGTAAGATGGGCTCTTCAGCAAGTACTCAGAGATTTATTCAGAATTAAATGCTTATGTTTATGTGTGTTAGTCTCTTAGTCATGTCCGACTCTTTGCTACCCCATGGACTGTAGCCTGTCATGATCCTCTGTCCATAGGATTTTCCAGGCAAGAATACTGGAGTGGGATGCCATTCCTTTCTCCAATTAACATTTATAATAAGATATAAATCCATTCAGGTATCTCATTAGCCAGAGAACTCCAAAAAGAAAGCTGTATTTGACTGAAACTGTTTAAAATAATACATATACTAGAATATATATCCTTAAAAATATTTAAAAAAAAATAAATGAACTGCTCGAACATATAGTCATGTGTTTTAAGATGTAAAGCTCTTTTAAACCTGAAACCTGTCATACAATTCCAATAAATGATCTGATTGAGAATGATTGTGAAATGATAGTAAAACCTAGCAAAATCAGTAATAAAGGCAATTGTTGCTATTGTCTGAACTACTGTTCTGGACTTATGCTGAATGGCCTTACTCTTAACTACACCAATTCTTGAAAGATTACTGAATATAATTATGATATTCTATTATGCAGTATGTAATAAGATTTTACATTCTTTAAAATTGCACTTCAACTATTAGAAGAATTTATTTGACCTTAATCAGAAAAAGGTCTGTATAGGAGAAAGGAAGTTGAAGGATAAATAATATTTATTAAAGATGGGAGGATTCATTATTGTCTGTATACTATAGCCTGTTGTATGTCCTCTAGAGAAGGGAAAGACTACAGCAAAGTAGAGAAAGTTTGTAAACAACATAGTTATCCAGTCTTTAGGGGCAGAGAAATGTTCATGAAAGTACACTGTGTAATGGCACAGGTACTGGTTCTGTTAATATTGTATTAACCCTTTTGGAAGTTTGGCTATTATACATATTGAAATTATTCAGGATTTAAGATAGTCAGTTTAGGAAATGTTTAATGTGTTCTATGTAAGACATAGGAAGCAAAGAATTTTAAAAGAAGTTTGAGGTCCAGGAGCAGCTGCACTTCTTACTATATAGTTTAGTAGTAACTGTGGCATATGAAATGGACAAAAGAAAGTGGTTTTGGAGTTGATTCATAAATGTGATTTTCTTGATGGGAAATGAGATGAAGGTCTTGGAAGATACTTTGGATGTGTTCAAGTGACAAAGAATAAATTTAACACTTAAGGATATCAGTGCTAAGAAATATGGAAGACTTTCTTATTTCCAATTTATTATAATTTTTTTAATGAATTAAGAGTGGTTAAATAATCAGTTCAGTTCAGTTCAGTCTCTCAGTCGTGTCCGACTCCTTGCGACCCCATGGACTGCAGCACTCAAGGCTTCCCTGTCCATTACTAACTGCCAGAGCTTGCTCATTTCATGTCCATTGAGTTGGTGATGCCATCCAACAATCTTACCCTCTGTCATCCCCTTCTCCTCCCGCTTTCTATCATTCCCAGCATTAGGGTCTTTTCCAGTGAGTCAGTTCTTTGCATCAGGTGGCCAAAGTACTGGAGTTTCGGCTTCAGTACCAGTCCTTCCAATGAATATGTAGGACTCATTTCCTTTAGGATTGACTAGTTTATCTCCTTAGTGTCCAAGGGACCCTCTCCAACACCACAGTTCAAAAGCATCAAATCTTCATGGTAATCTTAATGTTGCTTCCTACCTTGTTCTTTTTTCCTCCATGAATCCACTTTTTCTAATATCTAGAAATTATTTACATGGATTTTATATGAAAATATTAAATGGAGTATATTGTAAAGTTTAAAATGGCTAATATTACTTTGTATGTATATACATATAAGTGTTTATAATTATACACATATAATTTGAGGGATAACTTCTAGAAATATTTCAGGTAACAAACCGTATGTTTAGGTATAGTTCCAGTTTTAGTGAAGTTGCTCAGTGGTGTCCGACTCTGCGACCCCATGGACTGTAACCTACCAGGTTCCTTCATCCATGGGATTTTCCAAGCAAGAACACTGGAGGGGTTGCCATTTCCTTCTACAGGAGATCTTCCCTACTCAGGGATTGAACCTGGGTCTCCCACTTTGCAGGCAGATGCTTTACCGTCTGAGCCACCAGGGAAGTCTCTATGTTTAAGTATAGCTAACCATTTTTATTTTAAAACAGAAATCTTGTGAATTGAAGTATGTTATGCTGTCAATATTTGCATTTTGTTTTTTACTTCCTGTATACATCAATAACTTTCCAGTGAAGGAAAATAATATCTAAAAAAAAAAACACTCTGCAGAGGTTTTTTGAATCAAATGGGCATAGCACGAAGAGACAATTGGAAACTGTATCATCATGCAATTGTGATGGATGACAACAGTGTAAAAGTGAGTGTACATGATGGTGACAACAGTGACTGATAAAGGTGCTAAAATTTGTAACTACTTTCCAATTATATTTAACCCCAGGTATGTACTATTTTCATATTTTATCTAATGGATCGTTTTTAATATCTCATGTTTCTTTAAATCTGTTCTACAGAAAAGATGCATGTTCAGATAAATTCCTTGTTCTAACCTTACATTACCTATTAGAACTATCTATGTAAATCTAAATGTCTACACGAAGATTATTTTGCATTGCCATCAGTCATCTAAATGGTGATGTAAAATGACTTTCATAGAATCAGAATCCCACTACCTTAGAAATGTGTCCTCTAGTGTGTAGACAAACACTAGTCTACAGTATCCTTACATGGAAGCCTACATAACATTCCATATTCCTTTAAGTGTTTCTACATGTTCTACTAAAGAAGAGACAAAGATTTCATAATGGCTGATATACATTTACTGACTTAGGAATTTTACTGATAGTATTTAATAATCAAGTAATGTGCTTTCAATTTTTGAAGTTATACAGTTTGGGAACCATAATTTTAATAGCATAAGAGATATGAAGCATATAGTGATTATTTCTATGTGTATATATGTGTGTGTTTCTAATGAATATAGTTCAATAAAGTTTTGCAATAATGAATCAGTATTACTAAACAAATAATTAGGTATACAGATATTCTGAAAGATGAAACTTATAATAAGTATATGTCCTTCATGTTTTGTTTTGCAATAAGAATATGTTTATTCTCCTTCATTACACAAGTAGACCAGAAAGAGTTTAGCTTTAAAACTATTTATATTAGATGTTGAACTAATTATACTAGAATTAAAGCTTATCATATTAGAATTATAATACTACTTCCCTACAAGTAGAATTTATAGAAACACTTTAAGGAATGTAGAATGCTATGTAGGCTTCCATGTATGGATACTGTAGACTAGTATGTTTGTCTAGATACTAGAAGACACATTTCTGGATAATGTGATTCTGATTCTGTGTAAGTCATTTTACAACACTGATGAAAATGACTGATGGCAATGCAAAATAATCTTGTAGACATTTAGATTGACGTAGACCTTTGCAACCCCTACCAGGGGTAGCCTGCCAGGCTCCTCTGTCCATGGAATTCTCCAGGCAAGAATACTGGAGTGGACAGCTGTTCCCTTCTCCAGGGATCTTCCCAACCCAGGTATCTAACCCAGGTCTCCACATTGCAGGTGGATTCTTTACAGTCAGAGCCACCAGGGAAGCCCAAGAATACTAGAGTGGGTAGCCTATCCCTTCTCCAGGGGATCTTCTCAACCCAGGAATCGAACTGGGGTCTCCTGCATTGCAGGCAGATTCTTTACCAGCTGGCCTACCAGGCAAACCTAGTCAGTTTTTAAGCACTAGAATTGATTTCATGAAACTAATGTTTTAGAAGACTCCCATTATAATTGAACTGCTAACCTGGTTTACTGTTTTCTCAACCCTACATATGAGTAAGGAAAATCAGTTTGGAGAGGTCCAACATATCAGGAGATTTTAGGGATCTAGGAAGATAGGCAATGGCACCCCACTCCAGTACTCTTGCTTGGCAAATCCAATGAACGGAGAAGCCTGGTAGGCTGCAGTCCATGGGGTCGCTAGGAGTTGGACACGACTGAGCAACTTCACTTTCACACTTTGAAGAAGGAAATGGCAACCCACTCCAGTGTTCTTGCCTGGAGAATCCCAGGGACCGGGGAGCCTGGCGGGCTGCTGTCTCTGGGGTCGCACAGAGTCGGACACGACTGAAGCGACTTAGCAGCAGTAGCAGCAGGAAGACAGGAAGTGATCAAATTTTCTGAAAACTTGTTGGAAAGAATTTTATGCTTTACAAATTTTAACAAATCTAATCTGAGATTTCCTGTAACACTCACAGCAAAGCCAATCCAAGTAGATTCTTTGGTGAATCTACAGTCTTGCTATTCCTCTGTGAATTCTCATACCAGCTTTATTTTGTAATCAAGAATGATTTCTGAGATTGACTTTGATGAATACTGAGGAAAGTGTAGAATATAAAAAGTGTGCATCAGTGGAAAATTCTGCATTATCAGAATTTAGAGAATACTCTTCCATGTTTTCTAAGTTGATCACTAAGTCACTATACTATACAGCCTTGAATGACTCACTTCATATCTATAATTCAGGTTTTTAAAACTTTTTTTTAATAGTTGAACTATAGATCTAAAAACTATTCGTTCTAGAATATATATACAATATATATTTTTAATAAATTTATTTATTTTAATTGGAGGCTAATTACTTTACAATATTGTATTGGTTTTGCCATACATCAACATGAATCCGCCACAGGTATACACGTATTCCCCATCCTTAGGAGAATTCACTTGCAAAGGATCATCCATATTAACTGCTGTCTATTCAGATTTCAGATTTCTGTATTCTGTATGATGAATAAAACCATTCAAATGCTGCCCACATGTCAAAATGAATTATGTAAGGCCATCTCTTGGAGTCAATATGCATCAGTTTAATTGCAGATATTATTCCTATGTTTATAGTTAAATATAAAATACTGAAAAACACCTCATTTTAGTGATTCTTTAATATATTCTATATATGTGTCTCCCAAGTAGGGACAATTTTGTAATGAGGCCTAGACAGGAATTGGATTCTATTTAGAGATTTTGGGATATCATTTTTGGAAGATAATATCTGTAGTGCTGGGCAAAGTGCAAATGCATTAAAGTCGGTATATATGAGAATATAGAAGAACACATTAAAATGAGTAAACATTGAAATAATTATTTATGTTTTAAAAAACTTTTCACATACATTCTTGTCCTTCTACCAACTGTATAGATCTTTTATTTTAATGATTTAATTTCTGTTTTTTTCTTTCTCACCTTTTATTTATTTTTTGTGTTGAATAGTAAAAAATGACACACCCTTGTTTCAGATGCATTACTTTAAAATATTTAATATTATAAGATAAGATAGAATAGATAAAGGGTGTATTTTTGAGATAGATGGAGATAAATATATGGTAGAACAATCTGGAATCCAGCTATCCAACTATTATGTATTTTAAGATAAAGTCACTTTAAATCTCTGAATCACAATTTTATTATTTAAAAAACATCAGTTGTGATTTCAAACTCAATAGAGAGTGGTAAAGATTAAATATAATTTAATTCTAAAACATCCTGACACACTTTACATGACAACCTATGGAGACAGTCAAAAAAGTTTGTCTCTCCATTTCTCTTCCAGATAAAGGCTTGCTTTTTCTCCCCAGCAAAAAAACATCATAAGACTTTTTTTTTTCCTGCTAGCTCTTTCATCTTATGTTGATATCATCAATGCTAATGCACAGATTAGAATCTTTTCAAGAAGTTTAGAATATAAAGAGATTGAAATGTTTTATAAATTGAAATAGATTATTGTTCTTCCAGTAGATAAAAGAAAACCAAATAAAAAAATAAGTTATTTGGTTTTATCTTTACCTCTAGAAAAAAAATATCCTCCTTACATTAGACTTTGTCGTATTCAAGGCTGATATATTCAACAATTGATTTTGCTTACCTCTAAGACACAGAGGGCTTTTATATAATATCATGTGAAAATATTATAATATAGAACAGTGCAACATGAATAACCAAAGGAAAATGCTCCATTGTCAGTTATAATACATGGATTCAAATCTCAGGATATGGTGTACCATTAATTATTTCCATTCATTGATCATTTTTTCATGTTGAGAGTGTGATAAAATTACCCAAAGGACACTTTTTTAATAGACATCCCTATATAAAATATACATGATAATAATCACAATAATTTCTTTTATAGTTTCAAATACTGTTTTTAATCTATCAATAATTAAATAACCAATATAAATTGCATACTATGGTATAGTCTAATATCCTATTTACTTTTGGATCCAAATATTATGTCTAAAAAGAAATCTGAAATTTTCCATAGAAAGTTTTAATAGACCACATATATTGGAGATCAATTCCTCCATAAACGTTCAAGACCCTGCCATAGGTTTGCACAATATATTTGGAATAGAAATATGAAATAATTGCAGTTACATTTATGTAGTATTTTTTGCTTCTTTGTTGGGGCAAATTTATATGCTATAAAAGTTACCATTTTACCCATTTTTAAGTGTAATTATTGTTGACATTAAGTATATCGACAGTACTGTACAGACATTACCAACATCACCCCAGAATATTGTTATATTGTTCAAATGAGACTGTATATTCATCAAACTCTAACTCTCCATTTCTCACACATCACAGTCCTTAACAACCACCATTCCATTTTCATCTCTATGAATTTGACTACCCTGGATAACTAATATATGTCGAATCATGAATCTGTTTTTTCATGCCTGACTTATTTTATTTAGCATAGTATCTCTAATCTTCTTCCATGTTGTAGCATGTAGTAGAAGTTTCTTCTTTTTTAAGATTAAATTATATATGTTCTGATCATCCATTAACTCATCAATGAATTTTTTGGTATTGCTACAACTTTTCAGTAATGGTGAAGAAGCCTCTAGGAATATAGGTATAAACATATCTCTTAGAGACTCTGCTTTCAGCTATTTTGGACATACATTCAGAAGGGCAGCTGTTGAATCATATGGTGATTCTGTTACTTTTATAGATATTGCCATAACATTTTCCTAAGTGGTTACATCATTTTACACTCCCACCAGCATTACATTTGCACATGTTCTAGTTCTTTTCACGTTTGTCAACACTTTGCTTTTTAAAAAATAGAAGATTCTTTAAAAATAATCTTTTAAAAATAAAAAGATGATAGCACATCTCATAAAAGTGAGATGTGCTATATCATAATAGTATTGATTTGAATTTTCCTAATAATTAGTGATGTGGAACATCTTTTCTTGTGTTTATCGGCCATTTGAATATCTTATTTGGAGAAATGTTTATTCAAGAATTTTCCCTATTTTAAATTAGTTTATCTGTTGTTACTGAGTTGTGTAGTTCTTTATCTATTCCCTATATAAGTCCATCATCTGATATATATTTTGCAAATACCTTTCCATTTTATGACTTGCTATTCACTCTCCAGATAAATTTCTTCCATGCACAGTAGTTTTTAATTTTAATAAAGTTCAATATATCAATATATATATATGCTTTGGTCACATACGCTTTTCATATCCAAGAAAGCACAGTTAAATTTTATGTCATTAACTTTCTCCCTGTCATTAGTTCTATTCAGTATTCAGTTCAGTCTCTCAGTCGTGGCAACTCTTTGCGACCCCATGAACTGCAGCATGCCAGGCCTCCCTGTCCATCACCAACTCTTGGAGTCCACCCAAACCCATGTCCATTGAGTTGGTGATGCCATCCAACCATCTTATCCTCTGTCGTCCTCTTCTTCTCCAGCCCTCAGTCTTTCCCAGCATCAGGGTCTTTTCTAAGGAGTCAGTTCTTTGCATCAGATGGCCAAAGTATTGGAGTTTCAGCTTCATCATCAGTCCTTCCAATGAATATTCAGGACTGATTTCCTTTAGGATAGACTGGTTGGATCTCCTTTCAGTCCAAGGGACTCTTTAGTACTTTCATCTATTTTAGTTAATTTTCATATATGATTTAAGGCGATCACCGAAGTTTTATTAATTGGACCAGTAAATCCAGTTTTCCAAGCAACTTTTGGTGAAAAGATCTCTAATGAATGGCTTTGAGACACTTATGAAAAATCTTCTCTCAAATTTATGCATTTTTTATGGTTCTCTATTTTATTTAGTTGGTTTATGTCTATCTTCATGCCAGTACTACAATCTTAAAATCATCATAGTTCTATGGCAAATTTTAAATAAGAAACAGCTAGTTATCCAATTCAGAGAAGGACATGGCAACCCACTCCAGTATTCTTGCCTAGAGAATCCTGTGGACAGAGGAGCCTGGTGGGCTGCCATCTATGGGGTTGCACAGAGTTGAACACGACTGAAGTGACTTAGCATGCATGCATGCATTGGAGAGGGAAATGGGAACCCATTCCAATATTCTTGCCTGGAGAATCTGTGGACAGAGGAGCCTGGTGGGCTGCTGTCTATGGGGTCTCACAGAGTCGGACACAACTGAAGCAACTTAGCATCAGCAGCAGCAGTTCTCCAATTATTTTATAAGATGCTTTTTGTTATATTAAATACCCTAGGATTTCAAAAGAATTTTAGGATGTGTTTTTATATTTCTATGAAAAAAAACCTCATTCAGACTATGACAGATATTAAAAAATACTTATCATATAAATATCAGGGAAGCAGAGAGATATTACACATACTTTTTAAAAGTGCTTGCACAGATTCAACAATATACAAGGAGTGCAATGTGTAGGTATTCAGGCAAAGGCTTACTTTAATTATAGCACTGAGAAACTCACTGAAGAGACAGAACAGAGTGACTCCTTTAAATTATACCTGACAATAAGTTTCATTTTAGATTTCACAAAAGATAGATCAAAATAATATTTGACTTCAAAGAACCTTGGTTTGACACTTCTAAGTGAACAAAACTAAAAAAAAAAAAAAAATAGCTCCTCAGCATATTTGATAGGTTGCTGGTTTTAGAGGTAAGACTTAGAGATGAACTATGAAAGAGAAATCATATCTTGATAGTAGTAAATACTTATCCCTAATAATATTATACAGTGCTTGAATTTACATTGATTTCCTATGAATATATTTTGAATATGGTATCTGAGATTGGTAATACTTGAGATTGGATAGGGCACTACAACATTTGTATTCTAATGATCTCATAATTAAATGGCTTTATAACATTAAAAATTTATTGGAAAACATTTTGTTCAAAATGTTTGTATCTTTATATTTTGATCTTTGGCTCTAAAATAAGACTATTTTTTATAAAATTGATGAGTTCAGTTCTTAATTTAAGAGGTGAAAAATGTTAAATAATATATTTTGGTTAAAATAATAAATTAAAAATACCTTTTTGTTTTAAGCCTAGCTTACTCTTCTGTCTGCCCTTAGGAAAAATTATATGAATGCCTCATGGAAAACTGTAATCAAACATCAACTGATTTCATCTTATTGGGATTGTTTCCCTCATCAAGATTTGGCCTGTTTCTTTTTATTCTCATTGTTCTCATTTTCTTATTGGCTTTATTTGGCAACCTTTCCATGATCCTTCTTATCTTTCTGAACATCCATCTTCACAAACCCATGTATTTTTTACTTAGTCAACTATCCCTAATTGACCTAAATTACATCTCAACCATTGTCCCCAAAATGGCTTACAATTATCTGTTTGGAAATAAATCAATCTCATTCATTGGATGTGGGGTACAGAGCTTCTTTTTCTTGACTTTAGCAGGTGCAGAAGCATTGCTCTTGGCCTCTATGGCTTATGATCGGTATGTGGCCATTTGCTTTCCTCTTCACTATTCCATCAAAATCACCAGACGAGTGTGTGTGTTGATGATAATAGGATCTTGGATAATGGGCTCTATCAACTCCTGTGCCCACACCACATATGCCCTCCATATCCCTTATTGCAGATCCAGGGCCATCAATCATTTCTTCTGTGATGTCCCAGCCATGTTGACTCTGGCCTGCATTGACACCTGGGTCTATGAGTACACAGTGTTTGTGAGTACCACCCTCTTCCTTTTGTGCCCTTTCATTGGTATTGTATGTTCCTATGGCCGTGTTCTCCGTGTGGTCCATCACATGAACTCAGCAGAAGGGAAGAAGAAGGCCTATTCAACTTGCAGCACCCACCTCACAGTGGTGACTTTCTACTATGCTCCCTTTGTTTACACTTATCTACGCCCAAGATATCTCAGATCTCCAACAGAAGACAAGGTTCTGGCTGTCTTCTACACCATCCTGACCCCAGTGCTCAATCCTCTTATCTATAGCCTGAAAAACAAGGAGGTGATGGAAGCCCTGAGAAGAGCAATTCAGAGAATCTGCTCTGTAAAAATGTAGACAAAGTTTTGGTGTGAATGTTAGTACTTGCATATAAATCCATTTATCATCAGCATTCAATAATTTAAAAGAGTATTTTTCAATTAAATGCCAAGTATAAAATTAATATAGAGGTGAAGAAAGTCAATTATGTTTCAACAAAATTATCTTGCATATATATCAAGCCTTAATCTTTATATTCTCCATGGTGTTGTTTCCCATCAGTTTCTAATATTTTTCTTCCCTATGTTTTCAATTAAAATTTTTATTTGTCATTAAGTAATAAAAATGGAAATGATTTTAATTAACTGAACTTATTCAACAGCATTAGTTATGTTTACCATTTATTTTACTAAATTTTTAAAACATGTTTTCTGAATGTATTGATCAAATTAAAAGACTTTTTGTTCTTCTCATAGTATTTCTGTAATTACCAGTAACAGTTATTTTTTTCCTTCAATATGAGGAAACTTTGTTTCTGAGATTTAAACAGACATTCTCAAGTCTTTGCACTGCTGTAAGTGGAAAATGGCAAGTTTATATTTCTTTTAGGGTGGTGGGTTTAATATCCAGCATATCTGGGATCAAAAATAAGGACGAGGATATGCCAATAGAGACTGAGAAAACGGAAGTTAATTATAGAATTAATGGTTTCAATGATTTAGTCTAATTAGTGAAACTTAGAAATAGCAAGGTCCTTCTTGCAAGCATCCCCACACTTGGAATATTTTACCTCCTAAGTTGCTCCTACTGTTCTTATATTAGATAATGTTTCTCAAACGAGATTTTATTATCCACTCACTTTGTCACATAATTCTATCAAACCAGGTTGGAGAAAGTTAACTTTCGAATCAAATTCAGCCATTCATGTTACGATTAGGTTAATTTCCTAAACACGTTTCCCACTATATTAAATAAAAATCCATCAGCTCTACAGGAAGCCTGGGGCTGGTGCACTGGGGATGACCCAGAGGGATGGTGTGGGGAGGGAGGTGGAAGGGGGGTTCAGGATGGGGAACACGTGGACACCCGTGGTGGATGCATGTTGCATTATAAAATGCAATAAAAATTATAAACAACACATTTGTGTCAGAATTTTTTATCTAATGACATAGATATTTATTTATGTGATATATTTATTGATTGTAAGGTTTGGGGGGTCCACTTTTTCCTGAATTTTCATCTGAATTTATAATTTAGAAACTTTGTTATCTATCTACATAACTGAAAGTGATTCCAGCCACTTGTGATTACATTTTTATTATTTTCTTTTTTTGTTTTGTTTTGTTTTAAAAAAATCATTCTGCCTATGTTATCGGAGCTATTAGGAATGTTAGTAGTTTGTGAAAACACTGAGCTAAAATTAATAAATTAAATCAAAATATATATTTTTAGACAGAAAGATTTGATGACTCTCAAGAAGAATTTTTTTATAAAAAGATTAATCTCAAGAAGCATTTTCAACCCATCAATTCTGAGTCAATTTAATGTAAATCTAAGTTTGATTTTAAATATAAATTAATCAATGGTTCTTTATTGATTTCTGTCAAATTTCTGGTAATTTGTGAACTTAGTATAAGAAACTAGAAGTGGCTTTGTGTTTCAAATGCCAATTTACACATTTTATCACTATAGCTTTGATATTAAATTTTTTTGTTAATAATTGTTTTCTGAAACTTTACAGGAAAAAAGTGTTATTTTCCATCAGTAATTTTTCACTATAACTAATTTTATATCTTTAAATAATTTTTAAATACCATTTCTACTTCTAAGCTTATGGATATTTGCTTTTTGAAGTTTCAGTAGTTTTTTTTTTTTTTTCCTTTTATTTTTTTTTCTAATTTTATTTTATTTTTAAACTTTACATAATTGTATTAGTCTTGCCAAATATCAAAATGAATCTGCCTCAGGTATACATGTGTTCCCCATCCCAAACCCTCCTTCCTCCTCCCTCCCCATACCTCCCTCTGGGCCG
>NW_011489250.1:116042-119473 GCF_000754665.1 Bison bison bison | reverse complement strand
TGCGATGAACATTGGGGTACACGTGTCTCTTTCCCTTCTGGTTTCCTCAGTGTGTATGCCCAGCAGTGGGATTGCTGGATCATAAGGCAGTTCTATTTCCAGTTTTTTAAGGAATCTCCACACTGTTCTCCATAGTGGCTGTACTAGTTTGCATTCCCACCAACAGTGCAAGAGGGTTCCCTTTTCTCCACACCCTCTCCAGCATTTATTATTTGTAGACTTTTGGATCGCAGCCATTCTGACTGGTGTGAAATGGTACCTCATAGTGGTTTTGATTTGCATTTCTCTGATAATGAGTGATGTTGAGCATCTTTTCATGTGTTTGTTAGCCATCTGTATGTCTTCTTTGGAGAAATGTCTATTTAGTTCTTTGGCCCATTTTTTGATTGGGTCGTTTATTTTTCTGGAGTTGAGCTGTAGGAGTTGCTTGTACATTTTTGAGATTAGTTGTTTATCGGTTGCTTCATTTGCTATTATTTTCTCCCATTCTGAAGGCTGTCTTTTCACCTTGCTAATAGTTTCCTTTGATGTGCAGAAGCTTTTAAGGTTAATTAGGTCCCATTTGTTTATTTTTGCTTTTATTTCCAATATTCTGGGAGGTGGGTCATAGAGGATCCTGCTGTAAGGCCATATATTCTCTACTCTTTGATGAATGCTGATAATTCCCTGATATGCTTTATTGGAATGATAATTTGTGCACTCTTAGTTTGCAATAATTTACTGACAAATAATTGCTCCTAACAGACAAGGTCCCTAGTGTCTCCTAGGCAGTAACCCATTCACCATTGTTGTTGAACCTACAGTAGCTGTTGTCATCACCACCTTCCTTGACCCCTGTTTCAAATAACCAGTCCCTTGGGTTCCTATACTGAAGATCTTCATTTGTTTTGTTTATTTTCTAGGTAGCTTAATTACTAGGCAGATTGGCTTAAGGAAAACCTTTCATCAGTTCAGTTCAGTTCAGTACAGTTACTCAGTTGCGACTGACTCTTTGCGAGCCCATGAATCATAGCACTCCAGGCCTCCCTGTCCATCACCAACTCCCGGAGTTTACTCAAACTCATGTCCATCGAGTTGGCGATGCCATCCAGCCATCTGATCCTCTGTCATCCCCTTCTCCTCCTGCCCCCAATCCCTCCCAGCATCAGAGTCTTTCCCAGTGATTCAACTCTTCACGTGAGGTGGCCAAAATACTGGATTTTCAGCTTCAGCATCATTCCTTCCAATAATCTCTTATTATTAAGACCAAGTGAATAGGAAAATAAATTTTTTTTGTCTTTTAACAGAGAGAAAAAATCTCCAGTTTTATACCAGTTTACTTTTTACATTAAAAGTCATCAACTTAATTAAATTCATTTCAATCATATCTATTTCTGGACACACATAACATTTCTTTCCAGAATCTTTTTCCATAAATCTCTTACCGAAAACATACATCCTACTTTCCTTGCATATGAAGATGCTTCTCTTATCTATCTAGTAACTTTAATCACATATATTAGGACTTTTTTAACCTCAAGAAAACTTTACTTTCTGGAGAAAACCAAAATGTATGAAATATAAACTGTTTTTACTTTCTCTTTCTTTACATTAGCATTCTATAGATTGGCAAACTTGCACTTTTTATAATTTCTGGAATGTGATTTCTCATAGAAAATTTCTCATTGTGGTACCAAAAGTATCTATTAACAGTCCTAAATATCTTAAGTTTCTCTGTAAAAGGAAGCCCAGGTTCAGTAATATATGTTTCATTATTTTATCTTTTAAGGAAATAATCTAGATATTAAAGGAACTTAACTGATATTTAACTTAACTTACTAAAATCTAAGAGTTTAAGTTAACCAGAGATAATTGGGAAAATAAGTACACTAGATGTACTATAAAACTATTACTGCTAAAAATTACACTAAAATGTTATTTATGTTTTAGTAATTTTTTTCTTAAAAACCATGTTTAGATTATCTTTTCCCCCCAGAAGTCAATAACTCTTCACTGGACATTAGAAAACCTCAACCATTATCCTAAGTGATTTTTCTGGTTGCCAAAATTTTTAAGAGAGAGTACAAGGTTATTTGAGCTCAGAGAGTAAAGCATCTGTCTACAATGCAGGAGACCTGGGTTCGATCCCTGGGTCGAGAAGTTCCCTAGATAAGGAAAAGGCAACCCACTCCAGTACTCTTGCCTAGAAAATCCCATGGACGGAGGAGCCTGGTGTTCATGGGGTCACAAAGAGTCGGACACGACTGAGCGACTTCACTTTCTTTTCAACCTTCATTTAAGGAAGTCCCTTCATTTAAGGGACTTCTCTGGTGGCTCAGATGGTAAAAGCATCTGCCTACAATGTGGGACACCTGGGTTTGATCCCTGGGTTGGGAAGATCCCCTGGAGAAGGACATGGAAGCCACTCCAGTATTGTTGCCAGGAAAATCCCATGGACAGAGGAGCCTGGCAGGCTGCAGTCCATGGGGTGGGTCGCAAAGAGTCAGACACGACTGAGCAACTTCACTTCACTTTCAACCTTCATTTAAGTACTATATTTAATATCTTTTGAGGGAGGTCACCATTATCTTCATTACCTCAACCATAATTTCAATTCAGTTCAGTTCAGTCACTCAGTCATGTCAGACTCTTTGTCACCCCATGGACTGCAGTATGCCAGGCCTCACTGTCCATCAGCAACTCCCAGGGTTTACTCAAACTCATGTCCATTGAGTCAGTGATGCCATCCAACCATCTCATCCTCTGTTGTCCCCTTCTCCTCCCACCTTCAATCTTTCCCAGCATCAGGTCTTTTCAAATGAGTCAGCTCTTCCTATCAGGTGGCCAAAGTATTAGAGTTTCAGCTTCAATGTCAGTCCTTCCAATGAACATTCAGGACTGAGAAAATTGGATTAAAGATTTACTGAGAATGGCCCCACGGATAAGAACAAGACTCAGTTTCCCCCTCAGTCAGTCTATTCCATCAGGAAGGTTTCATAAGTCTCTTATCCTTCTCCAGCATAGGATCAGTTCAGTTCAGTTCAGTTGCTCAGTCCTGCCTCACTCTATGACCCAATGAATCACAGCACACCAGGCCTCCCTGACCATCACCAACTCCCGGAGTTCACTCAAACTCATGTCCATCGAGTCAGTGATGCCATCCAGCCATCTCATCCCCTGTCGTCCCCTTCTCCTCCTGCCCCCAATCCCTCCCAGCATCAGAGTCTTTTCCAATGAGTCAACTCTGCATGAGGTGGCCAAAGTATTGGAGTTTCAGCTTCAGCATCAGTCCTTCCAATGAACACCCAGAACTGATCTCCTTTAGACTGGACTGGTTGGATCTCCTTGCAGTCCAAGGGACTCTCAAGCTGTCTTCTCCAACACCACAGTTCAAAAGCATCAATTCTTCAGTGCTCAGTCTTTCTTCACAGTCCAACTCTCACATCCATACA
>NW_011489250.1:111765-115132 GCF_000754665.1 Bison bison bison | reverse complement strand
CCTCATAGCCAACAAGAGAGTCTGAAATCTAGTACTTGGATGCAGTCTCTATGATGACAGAATGATCTCTGTTCTTTTCCAAGGCAAACCATTCAATATCAGAGTAATCTAAGTCTATGCCCCAACCAATAATGCTGAAGAAGCTGAAGTTGAACGATTCTATGAAAATCTACAAGATCTTCTAGAATTAACACCCCAAAAAATATGTCCTTTTCATTATAGGGGACTGAAATACAAAAGAAGGAAGTCAAGAAACACCTGGAGTAACAGGCAAATTTGGTCTTGGAGTACAGAATGAAGCAGGGCAAAGTCCTAATGACTATACTATGGAGGTGAGAAATAGATTAAAAGGACTAGATACGATAGACAGAGTGCCTGATGAACTACGGACTGAGGTTCGTGACATTGTACAGAAAGCAACACCGTCCCCAAGAAAAATAAATACAAATATGCCAAATGGCATCTGAGGAGGCCGTACAAATAGCTGTGAAAAGAAGAGAAGCAAAAAGCAAAGGAGAAAAGGAAGGATATAAGCATCTGAGTGCAGAGTTCCAAAGAATAGCAGGGAGAGATAATAAAGCCTTCCTCAGTGGTCAGTGCAAAGAAATAGAGGAAAACAATACAATGGGAAAGATTAGAGATCTCTTCAAGAAAATTAGAGATACCAAGGGAACGTTTCATGCAAAGATGGGCTCGATAAAGGACAGAGATGGTATGGACCTAACAGAAGTAGAAGATATTAAGAAGAGGTGGCAAGAACACAGAAGAACTGTACAAAAAAGATATTCAGGACCCAGATAATCATGATGGTGTGATCACTCACTTAGAGCCAGACATCCTGGAGTATGAAGTCAAGTGGGCCTTAGGAAGCATCACTACGAACAAAGCTATTTGAGGTGATGGAATTCCAGTTGAGCTATTTCAAATACTAAAAGATGATGTTGTAAAAGTGCTACACTCAATATGCCAGCAAATCTGGAAACCTCAGCAGGGGCCACAGGACTGGAAAAGGTCAGTTTTCATTCCAATCCCAAAGAAAGGCAATGCCAAAGAATGCTCAGACTACCACACATTTACACTCATTTCACACACTAGTAAAGTAATGCTCAAAATTCTCCAAGCCAGGCTTCAGCAATACGTGAACCATGAACTTCCTGATGTTCAAGCTGGTTTTAGAATAGGCACAGGAACCAGAGATCAAATTTCCAACATCTGCCGTATCATTGAAAAAACAA
This sequence comes from Bison bison bison, assembly GCF_000754665.1. Taxonomy (NCBI): domain Eukaryota; kingdom Metazoa; phylum Chordata; class Mammalia; order Artiodactyla; family Bovidae; genus Bison; species Bison bison. The sequence continues at coordinate 113,897 of NW_011489250.1, read as the reverse complement.
GAGTTCCAGAAAAACATCTTTTTCTGCTTTATTGACTACGCCAAAGCTTTTGACTATGTGAATCACAATAAACTGTGGAAAATTCTTCAAGAGATGGAAATACCAGATCCCCTGACCTTCCTCTTGAGAAATCTGTATACAGGTCAGGAAGCAACGGTTAGAGCTGGACATGGAACAGTAGACTGGTAACAAATAGTAAAATGAGACATCAAATCTGTATATTCTCACACTGCATATTTAACTTATATGCAGAGTACATCATGAGAAGCACTGGGCGGGATGAAGCACAAGCTGGAATCAAGATGGCTGGGAAAAATATCAATAACCTCAGATATGCAGATGACATACCCTTATGGCAGAAAGTGAAGAAGAACTAAAGGGCCTCTTGATGAAATTGAAATTGGAGAATGATAAAATTGGCTTAAAGCTCAACATTCAGAAAACAAAGATCATGGCTTCTGGTTCCATCACTTCAATACAAATAGATGGAGAAACAGTGGAAACAGTGGCTGACTTTATGTGGGGGGCTCCAAAATCACTGCAGATGGTGACTGCAGCCATGAAATTAAAAGACGCCTACTCCTTGGAAGGAAAGTTATGACCAACCTAGACAGCATATTCAAAAGCAGGACAGTACTTTGCCAACAGTGTGGTCCGTCTAGTCAAGGCTATGGTTTTTCCAGTAGTCATGTATGGATGTGAGAGTTGGACTATAAAGAAGGCTGAGTGCTGAAGAATTGATGTTTTGAACTGTGGTGTTAGAGAAGACTCTTGAGAGTCCCTTGGACTGCACAGAGATCCAACCAGTCCATCCTAAAGGAAGTCAGTCCTGAATGTTCATTGGAAGGACTGATGTTGAAACTCCAAATCTTTGTCACCTGATGCAAAGAGCTGACTCATTTGAAAAGACCCTGATGCTGGGAAAGATTGAAGGTGGGAGGAGAAGGGGACAACAGAGAATTAGATGATTGGATGGCATCACCAACTCAATGGACATGAGTTTGAGTAAACTCTGTGAGTTGGTGAGGGACAGGGAAGCCTGGCATGCTGCAGTCCATGGGGTTGCAAAGAGTTGGACATGACTGAGCGACCAAACTGAATTTAATGTTGATAACTCCTAAGACATGTTCATGTTGATTAAGCCAATAGACTTAAACTAGGTTTTACTTAGTAAAGATCATATGGACTTAACATTTGAGTCTGTTCTTATTAAATTTTTGGGAATTTGTACAAGTGCTTAATTTTCTTTAAGTCAATTAGATACAATTCTTTCAGAAATTAAATTTGGCAATGTCTTTAGAGGTATATAAATGTCATATCTATAATGTACATATATAGACATATGAACGTACAGAAAGACTGACACACACACATACTTTAATTCATGAATCAAGTACAACACACCACTCACTAGGTTACAAATAACACCTGAAACCAATTAAGTCTACTTGCAGATGGCCAGATTCTTTTATTATTTTTGGAGAGGACTTTAAAATCTGTACTTGCCTTTGGCAAACAATTTTAAGTAAGTTGCTTCCCCTCCCACCTGCTCCCCCACCCTACCCCAATTCTGTGTGGCTTGAGGGATCTCAGTTCCCAAACCAGGGATTGAAACCAGGCCAGTGAAAGTGCTGTGTCCTAAGCACTGAACCACCAGGGAATTCCCAAGGAGGCTATCTTTAATTAGAGTTTAGGCAAGAGAGTCCTCTTACCAGTTTGTGTTCTAAAAGTCCTCTGTCCTCTTTGTTTGCTTGTTTTCTGTTTTGTTTTTTTCTTATAAATTGGAGAAGGTTTTGGTTAGAGCTCACAGAGTACACCAGATAGAACTCTTGCATCTCTAAGGTGTGCAGGTGCCTGCTAAGTCGCTTCAGTCATGTCTGACTCTGTGTGACCCTATGGACTGTGTCTGGCTTCCCTGGTAGCTCAGCTGGTAAAGAATGTGCCTGCAGTTCAAGAGGCCCCAGTTTGATCCCTGGGTCAGGAAGATCCCTTGGAGAAGCAAGCTTCTATCAAAATGTGTTTTTTTGTTTGTTTGTTTGTTAAGAATTGGGGTATAACTGCTTTACAATACTATGTTACTTTCTGACATAGGACAAAGTGTGTCAGTCACATGTATACATATATCATCTCCC
>NW_011489250.1:109103-110720 GCF_000754665.1 Bison bison bison | reverse complement strand
CTCCTGGAGTTCACTCAGACTCCCATCCACTGAGTCAGTGATGCCATCCAGCCATCTCATCCTCTGTCGTCCCCTTCTCCTCCTGCCCCCAATCCCTCCCAGCATTACAGTATTTTCCAATGAGTCAACTCTTTGCATGAGGTGGCCAAAGTACTGGAGTTTCAGCTTTAGCATCATTCCTTCCAAAGAAATCCCAGGTCTGATCTCCTTCAGAATGGACTGGTTGGATCTCCTTGCAGTTAACTGTAACCAAAAGCCTTCAAACTGCCTGGAACTTACTTAATATCTGTTATGATCTAGGAAATGGTTCCCTCTTGTTGTTTCTTCCCAGACCTAGAGTTACACAGTTACTGTCACTGATATTATATAACTAAGCTCAGTCACTCTGTCATGTCCAATTCTATAGTCTATAGTCTATCATGACTATAACTCACCAGGCTCCTCTGTCCATGGGATTTTTCTCACAAGAATAGTATGTTGCCATGCCCTCTTCCATGGGATCTTCCCAATCCAGGGTTTGAATTCACATTTCCTATGTCTCCTGCATTACAGTTGGATTCTTTACAGCTGAGCCACAGGGGAAAGCCCATTATATAACTATATATTTGATCAATTGTTTCAACTTGCTTAATCATTAATTCTCTCTGAGGCTCAGTGACTTATTGCCAATGCAGGAAACAATATTTTTGTCCAATAGGTATAAATGCAAATAATATAGATTGTAACATTAATATGGTCAATAAGTAAATATTTGAGCTAAGAAACTTGTTGAGTGTGACTCAGTCTCTCCTCAGGTTGTCTGACCAGTCTGTTCTGCACCAGTCACTGTCTTTAAGGGAAATTCTATATTGGCATTATACATACATGTTCAACAAAGATGCCTGCATGCACAAGGTGAGTGAAGATGATCAAGACCCCTTACAGGATATAGAAAGGAATGTTATTATTTAAGAAATTTCATGACTGGCACCAGAATGAGAAAATTTTATCTTTATGGTTGAGCAGGTTTTTCTGCCATTAGAGAGGTCTGGTTAACTCATGATGCAGATGCACAAGGCACAGTATAGGAAATTCAGTTAAGTTCAGTCACTCTGTCGTGTGCAACTCCTTTTGACCCCAGTGGACTGCAGCACACCAGGCTTCCCTGTCCATCATCAACTCCTGGGGCTTACTCAAACTTATGTGCATCAAGTCAGTGATGCCATCCAACTATCTCATCCTCAGTCGTCTCCTTCTCCTCCCGCTTTCAATCCTTCCCAGCATCAGGGTCTTTTCAAATGAGTTAGTTTTTCACATCAGATGGCCAAAATATTGGAGCTTTAGCTTCAGCATCAGTCCTTCCAACGAATATTCAGGACTGATTTCCTTGAGGATAGACTGGTTGGATCACCTTGCAGTCCAAGGGACTCTCAAGAGTCTTCTCCAACACCACAGTTCAAAAGCACCAATTCTTCAGTGCTCAACTTTCTTTATAGTCCAACTCTCACATCCATACATGACTACTGGAAAAACCGTAGCTTTGACTAGATGGACCTTTGTTGGCAAAACAATATCTCTGCTTTTCAATATGCTGTCTAGGTTGGTCATAACTTTTCTTCCAAGGAGTAAGTGTCTTTT
>NW_011489250.1:106734-108822 GCF_000754665.1 Bison bison bison | reverse complement strand
GTGAAGAAAAAAAATTCTACGTTTAAACTTCTCTTGTCTTGCCTGAAAATGTGAATATTTATTTCATCAGTGTGTGTATTAATTGCTCAGTCATGTATAACTCTTTACAACCCCATGGACTGTAGCCCACCAGGCTCCTCTGTCCATGGAATTCTTCAGACAAGTATATTGGAGTAGGTTGCCATTTTCTTCTCTAGGGGATATTCTAGACCCAGGGATCAAACTCAGGTCTCCTGCATTGCAAGCAGATTCTTTACCATCTGAGCCATCAGGTAAGCTCATCATTTCATCAGCATGGTTAATGAAATCATTGGTCATTGGTGAATCAACTCTCGTTCACCTCCTCATTCTGGGCCTCTAGGGAGTAAGACTGAATGTTTCAACCCTTTAATTACAAGTTTTATTCCCCTTGCAACCAGATACTTAGAGCCTTTTTCAAAGTTGCCTCATTTACATAACAAACTTTATTTAACAAGAACACTATTTACATAGCTTTATTTTGCATAACTTTATTTACACAAAAGAAGACTACTGTATTTTTAGTCCCTTAAGAAACTCTAAGTGTTTTACGGGCTCTGTGCCAGGAATGGAGGAAATGAATATCAAATATATGTATCTTTTTGTAAATAAAAAAATTACCAAAACCCATATCAAAATGGCAAGACTCTTATTCATGCAGGGTAATGAAGAGGCAACGAATTTAAAGCTCTGATTCAAAGAAAACTATTTTCCAAATTGAGACTTACTCTTCCTAGCTCTATGACCTGATGGAGAGTTTATTGCTGTCCCAAACCTCCCTGTGCTCACTCAAAGTGGAGAAAATAACAGAATCATAGTATTGCAGAAGGGGTCGTAATTGCTAAATATTAACTGGCATTATTTTCTTAAATATTACTATATTCAATGAGCTTAAACCTAAAAGGACACAAGTATGGACACAGACAAGAATAAGATTCAGTAAAATATGTTATCATAAGCACTGCCATCAGAAAAAAAAGACAGTCTCTAAAACAAATGCACTTATTTGGGGTCTTAGAAAAGCAATTTGGGGAACACAGATTTCAGCAGTAAACAAAACAGGGTCCAGTTTTAGAGTCAAAGATTTTTTTTTCTTTTTTTTTAAAGGAAAAATAGAGTACAATAGGTTTCACAAGTTGTTTGCCAAGAGCTACAACTGGAGGCTATTATTTTTTCTTTTACAACTTATTCCCTTGCGAAGACATTTCCCTCATTATTAAGAACACCACATTTTTGTACAGTTCTCAGAAATACCTTTCTCAACAGTAGTTCTTAGAAGGCTCTTCCTCAGCAAGTAACATGTTAATTTGCCAGTTATCAGGGTCAGTACAGTTCCATATTTTACCAGACAGAGTCCTGATGTACAAAACAGAGTCACTACGGACAAGTACTTCCATAGCACTATAGGAGCGCAGGTGTGGGAGAGGAAGATATTAACTGAATAAGATGATGAGAAGAAAATGTTGTGTTATATATAAATAAAAGTGTAACTCACATTGGCAGTCTTAAAAAAAAATCTGTACCCCAATGTTCATCGCAGCACTGTTTATAATAGCCAGGACATGGAAGCAACCTAGATGTCCATCAGCAGATGAATGGATAAGAAAGCAGTGGTACATATACACAATGGAGTATTACTCAGCCATTAAAAAGAATACATTTGAATCAGTTCTAATGAGGTGGATGAAACTGGAGCCTATTATACAGAGTGAAGTAAGCCAGAAAGAAAAACATAAATACAGTATACTAACGCATATATATGGAATTTAGAAAGATGGTAACAATAACCCTGTACACGAGACAGCAAAAGAGACACTGATGTATAGAACAGTCTTATGGACTCTGTGGGAGAGGGAGAGGGTGGGAAGATTTGGGAGAATGGCATTGAAACATGTATAATATCATGTATGAAACGAGTTGCCAGTCCAGGTTCGATGCACAATACTGGATGCATGGGGCTGGTGCACTGGGACGACCCAGAGGGATGGTATGGGGAGGGAGGAGGGAGGAGGGTTCAGGATGGGGAACACATGTATGCCTGTGGCGGATTCATTTCGATATTTGACAAAA
>NW_011489250.1:99469-106634 GCF_000754665.1 Bison bison bison | reverse complement strand
TAACCCAAGCTAAATTTCAGATGTGGAGACGAATAGACGGCTACAAGGGCAAACTGGAGGTCTAAAGGAATTCTGGCACTAAGTCTGTAGGCTGGATGTTAGACACAGGTAAAGGTAGATTTGATATGCGTTTTAAAAGCACCTGAGCTTGAATTTGAGATTAGAAAGTTTTGTAAATACAATAGTAAACCAAAGATTGTGGAATGACATTTTCATATACATATATATATATATATATATATTTTAGGAAACTAACTTGATTGGGAAATTGTAGGATATATTTTATAATTGAAATGGACTTGAGTCATGAAAACACTTGAGAAGAAATTTAGTTTAAATTTAATTTAAAATTTAAATACTTGAGAAGAAATTTAATTTAAAAAGACCAGGAAAAGATCCTGGGAGCTTAAACTTGGGCAGCAAATGGAGAATTTGTGGGAGAGGGACTCTTCTAAGCCTTTTTTCCCCTATAATCATTAAAACTAACTCCTACATAATCCCAGTCATAAAATAACTTAAGTGTGTTAGTAAAACACCAGTAGTAAAACTTTCGTTAAATACAACATTATGACATATTAGCATAGAATTTCAATGTGTATAAGCTCACATTCATATTTTACATGTTATAACTGAAATCTGAGACATTGCTTTCATTTTATATGTTGCCTGCTGTAGCTCCTCAGTCCTTTGTTTCCCTGCCATTAAGTAAATGACTTTGTTGAATACAAATTTCTTTAAGGTCATTTAAATACATACTTTTCTTAATTTGAATGTAGAATAAAACTGTTGATTATTCTCACAATTCTACAAAGGTCACTTAATTTCTATATTGAAATCTGAAAAATTCTAAGCCAAATAAGGCCCCTTAAAATAGTATCATAAAGGATATTACATTATGATGGACTCTGGAAGTTAATTACAATCAAAATAAAATATTGAAACAGGTTAAAAAAAAAAAAACCTCATAAACACACTAGTAAGCTTGCTTTCTTGCTACTTGATGTCCCACTATCCATATTTTATATATCACAAATATAATTTTATACACTACATTTAAAACATTTGAAAACATTTGATTGCATGTTCTAGGCCTGTGTTTTCCAACACAGTAACCACTGGCCCTATATGGCTAATGGGCACTTAAAAATGTGCGTAGTCAAAAATTGCAATGGCCTATAAGTATAAATATAAGGGCTGTAAAGACTTAGAGTGAAAATAAAGTAATAGATTGCTTCAATAAGTTTGTATCAATTGCATGTAGAAATGATAATGTCAGTATGAATGTATTATTATAAGTGATATATGCACATATATGTGACAAATATATTGCATAATATTTTACAATAATATGTCATTAATATCAATGTTCTTAATCTCAGTATTGATTATAACTTTGTGATTAAGTAAATACATTATTTAGATTAATTTCACTTTTTAAATGACAGTAGCAATACTTTAAGTGAAAATTTTAAATTACAAAATAGCTCATATATTTCTATCAGATAGTAGTGCTCTAGGGTATTCTAATCACCATAGAAAGAGGGAATAAAAGAGGGTAAAGAGAGCCATAATTATTACTTTGTAAAAGAGAATATCCCAAACATTCTTGTCATGGCCCCCAGGACTTCCTTATTCCTCAGACTGTAGATAATGGGATTGAGCATGGGGGTGAGGATGGTGTAAAAGACTGCCAAAATTTTATCTTCTGCTGGTGAGCGGAGATTCCTGGGCCGAAGATAAGTGTAGACAAAAGGTGCATAGTAAAATGTCACTACAGTTAAATGTGTTGAACAGGTGGTGAAGGCCTTTTTTCTTCCATCTTTTGAACGCATACGGTAGACAGCAAAAAGAACTCGGCCATAGGAAGCAGTGATGCCAAGGAAAGGAAGGAGGAGAAAGAGGCTTGTGCTTACAAAAACCATGTACTCATAGACCCAGGTGTCCATACAGGCCAGAGGCAACATAGCTGGGACATCACAGAAGAAGTGATCAATGGCCCTGGACTGGCAGTAAGGAATATGGAGGGCATAGACTGTGTGTGCCAGGGAGTTGAGAGACCCCAAGATCCAAGATCCCATAATCATCTTCATACACATCCTTTTGCTCATGTGGATACAATAGTGCAGGGGGTGGCAGATAGCCACATAACGATCGTAGGCCATTGAGGCCAGGAGTAAGCCTTCAGAGCATGCCATGGTCAGGAAGAAGAAAGATTGCACTCCACATCCCAGGTAGGAGATGCCTTTCTGGCCAGAGAGAAAGTTGAACACCATCTTGGGGACGGTAGTGGAGAGGTACATTAGATCCATGAGGGAGAGCTGGCTGAGGAGAAAGTACATAGGTGTGTGGAGCCGGGGATCCAAACGTATGAGATAAATCATGGCTGAGTTACCCACAGAGGCTAGAAAGAATATGAGGATGATAAGAAGTAGGAGAAGCCGACCAGTTTGATTTGGGAGGAACAACCCCAACAAAATGAAATCATTGGAAGTTTGATTCCATTTCTCCATGAAAACGTATTGCTTTAACTCTCTTGAAAGACTAACAAAGACAAAAAAGAAAAAGAGCATAAAACATGAAATGAAACAAAACAGGAGCATAAAAAGGAACATTTATTAATGTTTACTTAGAATGAATTGTTTTTCCTTCAATACTGAAACTTTTGTTGAATCATTTTCAATATCTGAATTGAATGCTTCACTTCCATTTTTCTCTGGTAAGTATCTTATCAAGTGATCTTTAGTTTAAAATCTAGTATAATAGCCAGCAAAAATAAGCAAGGTAACTAAAGCATTCATTTCTGTATAACTCCTAGCCAGGCTCATCACTCACAATTTAACAAGTCACACAAATCTCTGCTTTCCCAGTGTCTGTCAGTTTGCTACAACATATTCACCAAAGTAATTGACTTATGTGACTCAGGGCCTTCTATATGCTTAAATTCTAGGTCTTCTATTAGCCCTGTTTTTGAGCCTGTGTGGCTACTTCAAACTTCTAGTTGTTTAAATATTTCAAGTTTCCTAATTAGTAAATGCGTTGCTTTGTGTACCATGCCTTATTCAACACAACAGTGTAATCATTGCTCTTTTGAAAAAGATTTGGCTTAATTTCGTATAGATCAAAGCATACTGAAACTGGAGAAGATACTTACTATTTTTCTTTACTTAATTTGCCACACAGTAGATGGCAGTAGAGTCCTAGCAACTGAAAAACTTTCACTTGGAAGAAAGTTAAAGTGAAGTAGCTCAGTCGTGTCTGACTCTTTGCCACCCCGTGGACTGTAGCCTACCAGTCTCCTCCCTCCATGGGATTTTCCAGGCAAGAGTACTGGAGTGGGTCGCCATTGCCTTCTTCAAGGGATCTTCCCCACCCAGGATCGAACGCAGGTCTCCCGCATTGTAGGCAGACGCTTTTTACCATAAGAGCCACCAGGGAACTCTCACTTGAAAAAGGGTATGACCAAAAAACAGCTTTTGGTTTGTAGCTTACTGTCTTTAGACTTGACTGTTTAAAGCAAGAAAAGTAATATATTACTTAGAATTTTAAAAATCAAGAAGAGGTAAAAATGAATAAACTTTCCTTTCTGGAAACTCTTCCAACTTTTTCTGTCTACACTTTTCCTTGGGAATTTTTATGTGTAACTCAAGTCAGATGCAACTTAGAGACTGAAGAACAACAATATTTTATGAGCTTCCCCAGTGACTCAAGGGATAAATAATCTTGTAACACAGGAGACACAATTTCGATCCCTGCTTTGGGAAGATCCCCCCAAGGAGGAAATGGTAACCCACTCCAGTATTCTACCTGGAAAATCCCATGGACAGAGAAGCTTGATGGGCTACAGTCCATAGGGTCACAAAGAGTCAGACATAACTGAGCACACACACTCAGCCTGGCCTGCAGCTGCACCAGAGAATTTCCTTCCTTTTCTTTGGTCACACAGCTCCTGGAGCTCAGCTTCGATTTAGGCCCTACCTCTGCTTGTACAGTGCCTTCTGGTGTCTGTTACCCACCCAGACAAGATGTGATGAAAGCAGCAGTCTGATTAGGGCTCACATGCTCATTCAGGCCAGGGAGAGGGACATAACATGGCAATCACCACTGGGATGTGTGGGGAGTGCCTGTAGTAACAGAGGCTGACAGGCAGAGGCCTCCAACATTTTATAGCTTCTTTTTCTCTATGCGTCATGTTAATTATGGGGACATCCTTGGTGGCTCAGATGGTAAAGCGTCTGCCTACAATGCGGGAGACACGGGTTCAATCCCTGGGTTGAGAAGATCGCCTGGAGAAAGAAATGGCAACCCACTCCAGTATTCTTGCCTGGAAAATCCCATGGACGAAAGAGCCTGGTAGGCTACAGTCCATGGGGTCGCAAAGAGTCGGACACGACTGAGCGACTTTCTTTCACTTTCATGTTAGTTATGACCATTTGTACATTCCTTTACTCAGTTTCTCAAACACATATAAACTGTGAATGCAGTATACTTCTTTTATTTTTAATGTATGTTTTATACCTCATTTGGAGAAGGCAATGGCACCCCACTCCAGTGTTCTTGCCTGGAGAATCCCAGGGATGGGGGAGCCTGGTGGGCTGCTGTCTATGGGGTCTCACAGAGTCGGACACGACTGAAGCGACTTAGCAGCAGCATACTTCATTTACACAGCTTAAGCGACAGATAGACTGTGTGCTTTCTTTTGTGTTCTTCTATCTGAAGAAGACTCTTAATGCCATGTTATGTCAAAGATTTAGATAATGTTGATTGGGCTATTACTCTTTTAAACAGTAAGGAACAAGAATTAATGGTTTGTTGCAATTATTCCTGTTTCATAACTTAAAATCAACTGTTAGTTCATGTAACTTTGGACAGCATGAATAATATTGTGAGAAAAAAAAACTTAGCGTAGAGAAATGGGGAAAAAATGTTTATATCTGTTTAGTTGGCAAATGCTAGCAATAAAAAATGCATAGTGTCACAAAAGAGGTACACAATATCGTTGTTGCTAGAGGAGATCCTTATTGCCAAATAGTTCCTTATCGCCAAATTCAGACTGAAATTGAAGAAAGTAGGGAAAACCACTAGACCATTCAGGTATGACCGAAATCAAATCCCTTACAATTAGACAGTGGAAATGAGAAATAGATTCAAGGGATGAGATCCGATAGACAGAGTGCCTGAAGAACTATGGATGGAGGTTCATGACATTGTACAAGAGGCAATGATCAAGACCATCCTCAAGAAAAAGAAATGCAAGAAGGCAAAATGGTTGTCTGAAGAGACCTTACATATAGCTATGAAAAGAAGAAAAGCAAAAGGCAAAGGAGAAAAGGAAAGATATACCCATTTGAATGCAGAGTTCCAAAGAATAGCAGGGAGAGATAAGAAAGCTGTGCCCAGTGATTAATGTAAAGAAATAGAGGAAAACAATGGAAAGGGAAAGACTAGATACTTCTTCAAAAAAATTAGAGATACCAAAGGAACATTTCATGCAAAGATAGGCTCAATAAAGGACAGAAAAGTATGGACCTAACAAACATAACATATTAAGAAGAGGTGGCAAGAATACACAGAAGAACTGTACAAAAAAGATCTTCATGACCCAGATAACCATGATGGTGTGATCACTCACCTAGAGCCAGACATCCTAGAATATGAAGGCAAGTGGGCCTTAGGAAGCATCACAACGAACAGAGTGGATGTGATGGAATTCCAATTGAGCTATTTCAAATGCTAAAAGATGATGCTGTGAAAGTGCTGCACTCAATATGCCAGCAAATTTGGAAAACTCAGCAGTGGCCACAGGACTGGAAAAGGTCAATTTTCATTCCTAACCCAAAGAAGGGCAATGCCAAAGAATCTTCAAACCACCACATAATTGCACTCATCTCACACACTATCAAAATAATGATCAAAATTCTCCAAGCCAGGCTTCAACAGTAGGTGAACCATGAAATGTCATAAGCTCAAGCTAGATTTAGAAAAGGCAGAAAAACCAGAAATCAAATTGTCAATATCTGTTGGATCTTCATAAAAGGACGATAATTCCAGAAAAACACCTATTTCTGCTTTATGCTGCTGCTGCTAAGTCACTTCAGTCGTGTCCGAGTCTGTGACACCCCATAGACAGCAGCCCACCAGGCTCCCCCTGGGATTCTCCAGGCAAGAGTACTGGAGTGGGTTGCCATTTCCTTCTCCAATGCATGAAAGAGAAAAGTGAAAGTGAAGTCGCTCAGTCATATCCAACTGTTAGTGACCCCATGGACTGCAGCCCACCAGGCTCCTCTGTCCATGGGATTTTCCAGCCAAGAGTACTGGAGTGGGGTGCCATTGCCTTCTCCACTTCTGCTTTATAGATTACATCAAATCCTTTGACTGTGTAGATCATAACAAACTGGAAAATTCCTTAGGAGACGAGAATATGAGACCACCTTACCTGCTTACTTAGAAATCTGTATTCAGGGCAAGAAGCAATAGTTAGAATGGGACATGGAACAACAGACTGATCCCAAATTGATAAAGGAGTATGTCAAGGCTATATCTTGTCACCCTGCTTATTTAACTTATATGCAGAGTACATCATGCGAAACGCCAGGCTGGATGAAGCATAAGCTGAAATCAAGATTGCCAGGAGACATATCTATAACCTCAGGTATGCAGATGACACCACCCTTATGGCAGAAAGTGAAGAAGAACTAAAGAGGCTCTTGATGAAAGTGAAAGAAGAGAGTGAGAAAGCTGACCTAAAACTCAACATTCAAAAACTAAAATCATGGCATCTGGTCCCATCACTTCAAGGCAAACGGATGGAGAAACAATGGAAACAGTGACAGACTTTATTATTTTGGGCTCCAAAATCACTGCAGGTGGTGACTATAGCCTTGAAATTAAAAGATGCTTACTCCTTGAAAGAAAAGCTATGACAAACCTGCTAAATCGCTTCAGATGTATCCGATTCTGTGTGATGCCATAGACAGAAGCCCACCAGGCTCCCTCGTCCCTGGGATTCTCCAGGCAAGAACACTGGAGTGGGTTGCCATTTCCTTCTCCAATGCATGAAAGTGAAAAATGAAGGGGAAGTCACTCAGTCGTGTCCGACTCTTAGCAACCCCATGGACTACAGCCTACCAGGCTCCTCCGTCCATGGGATTTTCCAGGCAAGAGTACT
>NW_011489250.1:93203-99369 GCF_000754665.1 Bison bison bison | reverse complement strand
ATGACCAACCTAGACAGCATATTAAAAAGAAGAGACATTACTTTGCAGACAAAAGTCCGTCTAGTCAGAGCTATGGTTTTTCCAGTAGTCATGTATGGATGTGAGAGTTGGACTATAAAGGAAAGCTGACCTCCGAAGAATTGATGCTTTTGAACAGTGTTGTTGGAGAAGACTCTTGAGAGTCCCTTGGCCTGCAAGGACATTAAATCAGTCAATCCTCAAAGAAATCAGTCCTGAATATTCATTGGAAGGACTGATGCTGAAGCTGAAATGCCAATATTTTGGTCAACTGATATGAAGAATTGACTCATTGAAAAGGACCCTGATGCTGGCAAAGACTGAAGGTAGGAAGAGAAGGGGATGGCAGAGGGTGAGATGGTTGGATGGCATCACCAACAGGATGGACATGAGTTTGATCAAGCTCTAGGAGTTGGTGACGGACAGGGAGGCCTGGCGTGCTGCAGTCCATGGGGTCACAAAGAGTAAGACACGACTAAGCAACTGAATTGAACTGAACTGAGAGGCAATCCTAGATATCTTCTGCTTTTTTTTAATTTCTAGAAATAAAAAATAATGACCTAACAGGTAAGAACAAAGAATAGTCACCATCATTAAAGTACACTCATTCCTTCAAACAATATTCACTTACTTTTTATTTTACAGCAGTACTGCTAGGCAGTGAGCTGCTTTGTTAATTAAAACACAATTCTACAACCAAAAGTTAAATTTTAGTAAGTGAAAAAACAATAAAGCAACAAACTCAATGTTGCTATCTGTTGTTATATAATGGTTAGTACTAAAAATAAAAATAACTAGGGTAAAGAAATAAAGATATATATGACAGAACTGAAAAAATGAATAAATAAATAAACCCAGTAGGCAATATTAATAATAAAACCAGTAGGCAATATTAAAGAAAGTTTGGTTAAAGAATTTTCAACTCAGAGTGAACAACAGGTAAAATGGAATATCTGTTTTGTTTCTCAGAACAATACCAATGAAATCAGGGGTTTTGATAAGTAGAACATTAGGGCATTTGTGTAGGAACTACTATACTATGATAGGAGCTTCCATTTTTTTCTGAGTGAGACAAAGAAGCCAGTGAGAATGGCAGGATTAGGTATGTTTCTAGAATTCATACAAGATGCTCTGGGTGAGTAAACAGTGCAAGCAGGAGTACATGTATGAATAGAATACTAGTTAAGAAGTCAAAACAGCCCCAGACAGTAACCTGCTTCATTTAGGTAATGGCATCAAAATTATTCCAGGCTTTGGAGGCAGTGCACATTTAATGTTAATATTTGATCTTGAATTCAATAATAAGCTCACATCCCCAGATATAAACCTAGCATAAATCATAGCTGTGATTGCAGAATGCCTAGCATTTATTTTTCTAACTTAAAGTTTTGCATATTTTATCATTTGTTTATATTTGGCTCTATCATCTGACTTTTGAGTTTGTCATTTTATGCTGGAGATTATCCTGATTTTAAAACAGAAGCCCTACAAGTCGGACATAGCTGAGCGACTGAACTGAAGCCCTGGGAAAATCAGGACAGTTGTTTACCGATTTAGGGATAGGGTATTACCTGATGAATCATCCTTTCTCTGTACCCTTACATAGTGACTATTGCATAGTGGCTTTCAACATTTTATCTGTCTGATGAAATGAATGAAAGCATTGCCTGAAAAGTAGATTAGTGTGATACTCATAAAAGGTAGCCAGTTCAGTTCAAAAATCAGTCTTTAGTATATGTGGCTTGGAAATTAAGAGAACAGAGTCTCATAGGACACTTTCCTCATTTCTTCATTTAATCCAGGTCTAAATTCAGGGGAGGAAAAGTACCAACCAGTCCTCCTAAGAGGTGTGTTTCAAATAGCAAGTGCTATACAAACAGTGCTAGCTCTGTTAATGTATTGTATGGGCCAGTAATTTTGTAGAGAGACACATGAGCATGTTGATTCTATGCTGTATGAATTAGAGCTCAGAGAATGATAAAGATATTTTGATGATAGCTACAACACCTATTTTTCTTTCTAAACTAAAAGCTGACATTTTGGTAGACAATAGAAACCAACAGTTAATTTCAATATCCTATAAATCTGGAACTTGAAGCTTTTAGGACATGGATCACAGAAGCTGGAACTCAGGGTCTCTTTTTGTTGATACCCAACAGATTTCTTTCTTGGGTATGGACTTTACTTAATGCACCAAAGTTATATGAAACAACACCCTTTGGTTATATTATAGCTTGGAGAATATTGTCCCTGAGACTGCAACTGGGCCTACAATGAATGCTTCTCTTGGTCATTTTAAGAATCATATTTCTGACATTCATAGACTTAAAAGGAAAAAAAAATCTCAACTTACAGAATCTGCTATATGTAAATGTGTCAATGTCAGGGTCCTGAATTTATTTTTGCAAAAGTTACATTTCAGGGACCCTTTAAAAAAGTCTTGTAGACAGACAGCCCAAGACCAATAAACAAATTGTCTGAGCCTCAGCTAACTTAATTCCCACAACTTTATAGGACAATTCTGAAGATGGACCTAAACAGACTCTGTGTTCAGCAAGCACAGAGGTCCTCAGTCAGTGTCATTCTTCTTTGTCCATTCTATATCTTTGTCATTCTATATCTATAATCATTGATAAATAGCACACAGAGAGAAATAAAGTGTCTTAGTTAAGGTAACACACCACTCCAGAGCCACACATGATATATTTCTATCCAGTACATATTACTTCTTTTTACATTTTTATATTTCAGGTTCACACTTTACTTTTCCAATTTGCTTTGAAACTGCTTATTCTCTGTGCAGAACAAAATATTTTCCTAAGACAGGAAAACCATATCTTCAATGTTACTCCCTAGTAACCCAAATCAACTCAATTTTATAAAAATACTATGACTCGCCTTGTCTGAAGTTCTTGTGTATTTTGAGAGAGAATGTAGCCTTATAATGGCACAATTTCTTGCTATAAGTACATTGAATTATTTAAAATGTTTAAGTACCAAATTTTACTGACATTGCTTCATGGGCTAGGCTACAAGATCATGTCATTGGTCAAAAGTGTCTACATCAAATCAAAACTCTCTGTTTGACATAAGAATCTCTGCTTTATTTGCTAAAATTCATGAGAAAGAAATTTCTGAGAGCACATTGTGATATATATTCCTCATTGTTCCTCTGTATATAATTTTCTTTAGCATAAAACTATGGCCATTTTTAGTTTCCTTTTGTCCAAGACTCACTGGAATTAAAAAACAACTTAACTCTGTATAGTGAAATATTTTTCCATTTGCATAGGTATTGGTTAGTTAAAGCAACTTTCTTTCCTATTACCTGTTCCAGTGAATGCAGACGAACACATTTTATACTTAGTTCCCTCAGGTCCTACTGTTGGAAGACAGAAAGGTAAGTTGTAACACTTTATATGCAGATTGTTACATCATCAACTCTTTAGCTATTTCTCTCTCTCCTGTAATTGATCCCCAATGTCCAAGTCCACTGTGGCCAAAATCTTGGAAATTTAGTTGACTTTGCTTATTTAAAGGTGAACTCAGTTATGCACCTAGAGAAAAAGAGTCAACTCAATTTATGTTGCATTCCCAGAATCCCCAAGAAAGGATGAACTTCATTATTCCAAAACATGACTTAATACCTGTGACATGTCACATCATGTATATTAAAATTTTGTAAGTTAGAAATCTACAGACTTAAGATTTGCAGATAGTACTTATTGGTACTTGGCTGAATAATAGAAACAGTATCAGAGACAGTTTCCTGCCTATTTGAGCAAATTCTGGGAGATAGTGGAGAACAGGGAAGCCTGGTGTGCTGCAGTTACGCGTTGCAGAGTCAGACACAACTTAGTAACTGAACAACAACAACAACAACAGAGGAAATTATTGGTGATTGTGACTAAATTAAATTTTGCTATGTCAAATACTTTCTCCCTTTTATTGAGGAGTAGATAAGTGATACATAAAAATATTAATCCAGTCAGCTGTTCTACTGAAGTGGAAAGTTGACTCCTAGAGGTAATGCAATACAATAAGCATTTAGACACAGAGAAAAATCTAGCCTGCCAGGCCCACGACTGGTTAAGCAGTTGGCTAGGAAAAATTACTTAAGGTTCTAGTTTATTGCTAAGCTTCTACAGTTGTTCTAAAATATATTCTAAGAACAAAATGGAATAATATATGTCAGATGTTTACACAGTACCTTTCACAGAGAAAAGCCTCAATACATTTTAGGATTTACTACCCCATTCAATTAACATATTTATAATCAAGAAAAGTATTAAAATGGGGTCACTTATCCTCGAAAAAGATCATGGAATATTGTTTAGCAAGATTTTACTTAATAAAAAACAATGCTGTACTTTATATATGGCACATTATATGTATTTATATAGTGAAAATAAAATAAAATATAAATGGAATGAATTAATTTTACTGCTTTGCCTTTGATTAGGGGATAAGTTATTAACATTTGCATAATTTTTCTTATAGTAATTATATTAATGTCTATGTCTCCCTACCATATGGCATCCTCTTTGAATTTACTCTAACCTGGTTAAATCTCATCCTCAGCATGTTATCAAGACCAAAGGACCCACTGAGCAGCAAAACATGACTGTTTTGTATAAAACAGTATAAAATTAAGAACTATGTGACAAATCTCACTTTAAAATTATTAAAAAAGATAAATAAATCTTGAGTTAGCTTCTTGGCAAAGTCACAATATGGCCATAATCTCTGCAGACTTTCTCTAAACTAGTAATCTATGCATCCTTTTCTATGAAAAACTCCAACACACTTTAATAATCTGTAGACTCAGATAGAAAAGAAAAAAATGTATTAAAACATTATCAATCACAATTCCAATTCTATTAGAACTGAATGTACAAGTGTTCTGAACTTTGGACCCATAATTCCCTATTATTTCTTGTGGCAATGCAAAAAATGACCCTGTTACTATTTTTCAGTTGATAAGTCTTGTCTCACTCTTTGGAGTCCTATCAACATGCTAAGGCTCTCCTGTCCTCCTCTACATCCTGGAGTTTGCTCAAATTCATGTTCATTGAGTCAGTTATGCTAACAATCTTGTCCTCTGTCATGCCTTTCTTTTGCCTTCAATCTTTCCCAGCATCAGGATATTTTCCAATAAGTCAGCTCTTCACATCATGTAGCCAAAGTATTGGAGCTTCACCATCAGCAACAATCTTTCCAATGAATATTCAGGATTGATTTCATTTCAGATGGATGAGTTTGATCTCCTTGCAGTCCAAGGCACTCTCAAGAGTCTTCTTCAGCACCACAATTCCAAAGCATCAATTCTTCAGTGCTCAGCCTTCTTTATGGTCTAACTCTCACACTCATACCTGACTACTAAAAAAATCATGCCTTTAATGCATGGGCCTTGTCAGCAAATTGATGTCTCTGCTTTTTAATATGCTGTCTATGTTTTTCATAGTTTCAATTCCAAGGAACAAGTGTCTTTTAATTTCATGGCTGCAGTCAAGTACTGCAGTGATTTTGGAGCCCAAGAAAATAAAATCTGTCACTGTTTCTACTTTTTCCAATTTTATTTGCCATGAAGTGATGAAACTGGATGGCATTATCTTAGTTGTTTTTTGTTTTTTTTTTTAATATTGAATATTAAGCCAGCATTTTTTTTTTTTACTCTCCTCTTTCACATTTATCAAGACACTCTTTGGTTCCTCTTCACTTTCTACCATTTAAGTGGTCTCAGTTGCATATCTGATGATGCCACTCTTATTGATATATCTTCCAGCAATCTTGATTCCAGCTTGTGATTCACCCAGCATGGCATTTCACATGACATATTCTGCATATAACTTAAATAAGCAGGGTGACAATGGACAGACTTGTCATACCCCTTTCCCAGTTTGGAGCCAGTCCATAGTTCCATGTCTGATTCTAACTGTAGCTTCTTGACCCACATACATGTTTCTCAGAAAACAAGTAAGATAGTCAGGTACTCCAATCTCTTTAATAATTTTCCACAGTTTGTTGTGATCCACACAGTCAAATCCTTTAGCATAGTCAATGAAGCAGAATTAGATATTTTTATGGAGTTCCCTTACTTTCCCCATGACACAGTGAATGTTGGCAATTTGATCTCTTGTTCCTCTGC
>NW_011489250.1:92539-92714 GCF_000754665.1 Bison bison bison | reverse complement strand
TGCTTTATTGATTATACCAAAGCCTTTGACTGTGTGGATCACCATAAATTGTGGAAAATTCTTCAAGAGATGGGAATACTAGACCACCTGACCTGCCTCTTGAGAAATCTGTATGCAGGTCAGGAAGCAAGTTAGAACTGGACATGGAAAAACAGACTGGTTCCAAATCAGAAAA
>NW_011489250.1:80269-92231 GCF_000754665.1 Bison bison bison | reverse complement strand
AAATTAAAAGACACTTACTGCTTGGAAGAAAAGTTATGACCAACCTAGATAGCATATTAAAAAGCAGAGACATTACTTTGCCAACAAAGGTCCGTCTAGTCAAGGCTATGGTTTTTCCAATAGTCATGTATGGATGTGAGAGTTGGACTATCAAGAAAGCTGAGCACAGAAAATTGATGCTTTTGAACTGTGGCATTTGAGAGGACTCTTGAGAGTCCCTTGGACAGCAAGCAGATCCAACCAGTCAATCCTCAAGGAAATCAGTCCCGGATATTAATTGGAAGGACTGATGTTGAAACTGAAACTCCAATACTTTGGCCACCTGATGGGAAGAACTGACTCATTTGAAAAGACTCTGATGCTGGGAAAGACTGAAGGCAAGACAACAAGGGGATGACAAAGGATGAGAAGGTTGGATGGCATCACTGACTCAATGAACATGAGTTTGATCATGCTCCTTGAGTTGGTGATGGACAGGGAGGCCTGGCATGCTGCAGTCTATGGGGTTGCATAGACTGAATCAGTTGCATAGACAAGAATCAGACACAACTGAGTAACTGAACTTAACAGAATGCCTATATGACTTCACAATCCTGGAAATTTGCCTCTAAGTGAGTGACAACACCATCGTGGTTATTCAGGTTATTAAGTGATTTCTTGCATATTTCTTCTGTGTTTTCTTGCTATCCTTTCTTAATCTCTTCTTATATTAGTTCCTTACAATTTCTGTCCTTTTTCATGCCCATCCTTACATGAAATGTCCCCTTGATATCTCCAATTTTCTTAAAGGATCTCTAGTCTTTTCCATTCTATTTTTTCCCTCTATTTCTTTGCATTGTTCATTTAAGAAAGAATTCTTATCTCTCCTTGCTGTTCTCTGAAACTTTGGATTCAGTAGGGTATCTTTCCCTTTCTTCTTTGCTCTTTGCTTCTTTTCTGTCCTCAGCTGTTTGTAAAGCTTGCTCAGTGAACCACTTTGCTTTCTTGCATTACTTTTTATTGGAGATGGTTTTGGTCACCACCTCCTGTACAGTGTTATGAACTTCCATCCATAGTTCTTCAGGCACTCTGTCTACCAGAACTAATTCCTTGAATCTGCTTGTCACCTCCACTGTGTAATCATAAGTGATTTAATTTAGGTCATACCTGAACAGCTCAGTGGTTGTCCCTACTTTCTTTAATTCAAGTATGAACTTTGCAATAAAGAGCTCATGATCTGTGCCACAGTCGGCTCCAGATTTTGTTTTTGCTGATGTATAGCACTTCTCCAGCTTCAGCTGCAAAGAATATAATCAGTCTTATTTTGATATTGACCATTTAGTTATGTCCATGTGTAGAGTCTTCTCTTATGTTGCTGGAAAAAAAGTGTTTGCTATGACCAGCATGTTCTTCTGGTAAAATCATATTAGCCTTTGCCCTGCTTCATTTTGTACTCCAATGACAAACTTGCCTATCACTCCAGGTATCTCTTGAGTTCCTACTTTTGCATTCTAATCCCTATGATAAAAAAGACATACTTGGGGGATGTTAGTTCTAGAAGATGTTGTGTGCAGTCTTCATGGAACTGGTCAACTTTAGCTTCTTTGGCTTTAGCAGTTGGGGCATAGTGTTGGATCACTATGATGTTGAATGATTTGCTTTGGAAACAAACTGAGATCATTCTGTCATTTTCTAGACTGCACCCAAGTACTGCATTTTGGACTCTTTTGACTATGATGGTTACTCCTTCATCTTAGGGATTCTTGCCCACAGTCATAGATATATCTGATATATCATATATATGTGTGTGTGTATATATATATATATATATATGAACTAAATTTGCCCTTTCTGTCCATTTTACTTCACTAATTCTTAAGATGTCTATGCTCACTCTTGCCATATCCTGCTTCAGTTCAGTTCAGTCATGTCTGACTCTCTGTCACCCCATGAGCTGCAGCACTCCAGGCCTCCCTGTCCATCACCAACTCCCAGAGCCTACCCAAACTCATGTCCATTGAGTCGGTGATATCCTGCTTGACCACATCCAATTTACCCTCACTCATGGACATAACATTCCAGGTTCCTAAACAATATTGTTCTTTAGAGCATTTGATTTTACTTTCATCACCAGACGCATACACAGCTGGGCATTGTTTTCACTTTGGCTGAGCCTCTTCATTCTTTCTGGAGCAATTAGAAACTGCCCTTCTGTCTTCCCCAGTAGCATATTGGATGCCTTCCAACTTGAGGGGCTTATTTTCTGGTGTCATATTTTTTTCTTTTTTCATACTGTCAATGGGGCCCTCAGGAAAGAATCCTGGATTGGGTTGCCATTTGTTCCTCCAATAGATCATGTTCTGTCAGAACTCTTCACTATGATCTATTTATTTTGGGTGGCCTTGCACAGCATGGCTTATAGATTCATTGAGTTATTCAAACCCCTTTGCCACCACAAGGCTGAGATCCATGAGCAGAGAAATGATCCTACTCCTATCCAAATCCACTCCTTTTACTTAAGCCTGAGGCTAATCCCTTCTCACCATATTCTCTTTCCATTGTATTCTCTCCTGGATTATCATCATCAGAATGTAAATGCTTGAGAATTAAAAGAAAATATGGCTCCAAAGGATTTGATCTTGCTCTTCAAAATAATGTAAAAATTGGACAATAGGGCAAAGTCAGCCTCTTCAATAAATGGTGCTTGGAAAACTAGACAGCAATTGTAAAAGAATGAAATTAGAACACTTTCCAACACCATACACAAAGTCAAAATCCAAATGGATTAAAGACCTAAATGCAAGACCATAAACTATATAAAACTCTTAGAGGAAAACAGGCAGAACACTTGGTGACATAAATCAAAGCCAGATCCTCTATGACCCACCTCCTAGAGTAATGGAAATAAAAACAAAAGTAAACAAGTGGGACCTGATTAAACTTAAAAAGCTTTTGCACAGGAAAATAAACTATAAGCAAGATGAAAAGACCCTCAGAGTGGGAGAAAATAATAGCAAATGAAATACTGACAAAGGATTAATTTCCAAAATATACAAGCAGCTCATATAACTCAATACCAGAAAAACAAACCAATCAAAAAGTAGGAAAAAGACCTAAACAGACATTTTTCCAAAGAAGACAAACAGATGGCTAACAAACACATGAAAAGATGCTCAACATCACTCATTATTAGAGAAATGCAAATAAAAACTATAATGAGATATCACCTTACACCAGTCAGAATGGCCATCATTAAAAAGTCTACAAACAATAAATGCTGGAGAGGGTGTGGGAAAAAGGGAACACTCTTGCACTGTTGGTGGGAATGTAAATTGATACAGCCACTATGGAAGATGGTATGGAGATTCCTTAAAAAACTAGGAATAAAACCACCATATGACCCAGCAATCCCACTCCTAGGCATATATCCTGAGGAAACCAAAATTGAAAAAGACATATGTATCCCATTGTTCATTGAAGCACTATTTACAATAGCTAGAACATGGAAGCAACCTGGATGTCCATCGACAGATGAATGAATAAAGAAGCTGTGGTACATATACGCAATGGAATATTACTCAGCCATAAAAAGGAATGCATTTGAGTCAGTTCTAATGAGGTGGATGAACCTAGAGACTATTGTACAGAATGAAGTAAGTCAGAAAGAGAAAGATAAATATCATATTCTAATGCATATATACAGAATCTAGAAAAATGGTATTGAAGGATGTATTCACAGGGCAGCAATGGAGAAACAGACATAGAGAATAGACTTATTGACATGGGGAGAGGAGAGGGTGAGATGTATGGAAAGAGTAAAATAATAATAATAATATAAAAATTTGGAGTTCTCACCAGAGATCACAAGCATCTCTTTCTATCATGGGGATGAAACTTGCTCACTTTTTAAGGTAGAACAGTGGTAGGTATTATGGGCAAGGGGTTGCCAAGATTGAGAGAATCCAGAGTGTGAAATATTCTGTGATGGTGTTTCCATGGAGCCACTGTGATGAAAATGAGTTGAGATTTTTTTATTTTTTCCTAATTTCTTAGGAAATTTTGTTTTATCTAGGGTTTTGTTTTATCTAGGGTTAAGAGATCATTCTGTGATAATTTTGTGAATACAGGGAACTTTGGTAATGACAGACATGTTTAAGAGTTTTACTTATGTGTGTGGAAGTCTTTGAGGACAGGGATAAAGGATTAAATGAGGTAGAGTTCCAATTAGTGTGAAGGCATTACTGTGGATAATGGCTAGATGTCTGGTGAGGGATTTGGGAAAAATCAATTTTAAAATGGCAAATTTTGGGGGTAGGCACAAATTGTTCATGTATTTCCATGCTCTAAATGGTCATCTCATGACAACATCACTTTGTAAAAGGCCCCAATACTGTGAGGGGTATGTTTGTCTTCCTGTGATATGCCAGCCTCTTTCTCGAGCCATTTTGGTGCTTATTTCACTGTGCTTACACAGTGACTATATATGGTGGCTTATATGCAATCAAAATGTGAGCTTAGTAACATGAACTTGGCCCCATCAAGCCTTCCTTGGTTAATGCCCCATATCGCAACAGAGTAAACTAAAGACAGGACAGTGATATGGCAACATTCACTGAGGTAACCTGGGGGTAGGATGATTACATGGGGAATCTTCCATCCTACAGCGGCAACAATTTTTTCAGCCTTTGTATTGGTTCAAATAGTTCAGCCTTTGTATTGTTAAGCTATGTATTTGTCTTTCTGAACAATGGCTCCCTTCAAGAACTTGTACAATTCATCATTCATGGATATACATAGTACCTTACCCACAGAATCTGAACAGTATATGATTTCTGTCCAGAGATAGGAAGGAAAAGAAAGTGATCAGTGGACTTATCCCCATTCTACTCTAAATCCAGACAGAGTCTGCCATTGAATAGGCAATGAAGAAAAGGAAACAGAAAGAAGGAAAAACACACCATCTGAATGAGTGAATGATGGATGCACCACTCTGTTCTAACTGTCACTATCTGTTCTGCTCTAAAGATTCTTTCCAGTGTATACAGGGATATGTAATAACATCACTCTACACAGAAGCTATAGTTTGAAGAGTTTGTGCGCTACTAAATCAGAGGGAAGTTAATATTCTGACAACACTGGGAGCACATTTACCTTATATACCACAACTTGAACTAAGTCTTCTACTAGGGACAATTTATGGTCAGCTTGAAGGGTATAGACATATTTAAAGCACTTTGTAAGTGCTTGATGCAATGCTTCTGCAGCATTATTCAAACTATTTTTGCTTAAGTATTAGACTTCAACTTAGTTTTTTTGTTTGCTTGTTTTAGTTTTGTAAATATTTGTCTCTCTCTTTTTTAAATTGAGGGTAATGGCTTTGCAATATTGTGTTGGTTTGTGGCAGAAACCAACTTAGTTTTATTTTATTTATTTATTTTTTTAATCTAAAAGTTTCAATGAAAAGTAATTGCAAAACATTGTGCCAAAGATTAGCATTCCTTGTTTTCAAATGCCATAATCATGGAGTAGAGATAAAGATTCTCCCAACAGGTTAGTGAAAGCTGGCCAGTGAGGTATATACATTGTTGTATATACTGCTATACAACTGATATATCAGTTGGTAAGTATTGGACACTTACCAACCTGAATGAAATCTCATTTTCTGGTGTCATATCTTTTTGCCTTTCCTACTGTTATGCTATATTTATATCTATTTAAGTCCTTCTGCTTTCCAATATCTTATAATTTTAATTATCAACAATATTAGCATCAATTATGCTCTTTTTATCTACAAATAAGTGTTATAATTTGAATGAGAATGAGATCATGCTGTATTTCTGCATGACATTGGTGAAGAGAGAGGATTGTTTCAGTGTATGATCATTGAGATTACAGAAAAAAACTTAACACTGGTCTGCAAAACATTTAAATATGTAGGATCTTGGACATTATGTTACAAATATATAAAGAAAACAGTGAGTTCTTTATTGAGATAAGAAAATTTGACATTTTGGAGTTAAGTGGGCTAACTAAAGTGAAAAAATAAATGATGAAATTATGTTGATAAGTACTATGATTCAAGTGGTCTTCCCAAGTGATGCTAGTGGTAAAGAACTCCCCTGCTAATGCAGGTTACATGTAAGACACTTGGGTTAGAGCCCTGAGTCTGAAAGATCCCCTGGAGGAGTGCATGGCAACCCACTCCAGTATTCTTGCCTGGAGAATCCTCATGGACAAAGAAGCCTGACGGGCTACAATCAATGAGGGGACTTCCCAGAGGTGTGGGTCACATCCTATTTCTATCTGTCTCTATTTTTATTTTCTACTACCTGGTTACATGATCATACCAATAAGATTAAACCAGTCAATCCTAATACTGATTGGAAGGACTGATGCTGAAACTGAAGCTCCAGTACTTTGGCCTTCTGAGAGAAGAGCTGACTCATTAGAAAAGACCCTGATTCTGGGAAAGATTGAAGGCAGGAAGAGAAGGGGAGGACAGAAGACGAGATGGTTGGATGGCATCACTGACTCAATGGACATGAGTTTGAGCAAGCTCCGGGAGTTGCTGAAGGACAGGGAAGCCTGTAGGTGTGCTGCATGCAGTCCACGGGGTCACAAAGAGTTGGACACAACTGAACGACTTTCACTTATTGGAAATGCAACTTTAATAATAAAACACTTTATTAAAAATTACCTGAAATAAATAAAGATAAATTATATAGATATAAAGATAAATTATATCTCAAGTGTAAGAATTGCACAGTGATATCACCTTTTTATGATTATATAAAAATAATAAAAATTGTAATAAAACAGGAGTAGATTACTGACTAACATGGTAGATATGATCATTGTGGCTACAAACTCAGAAATAAATGCAGTGGCATTCCAGCATCTGCATCTCATGGTAACTTTGAAGATAATAAACATTTTTGTATATTTTACAAATTAATATAAATATGGTGATGTATAAATTAATATTTCCTTATTAATACAGGGTATTAATAATATAATATTAATATATACCACTAACATAATACAGACATATGAAATTTTAAACAAATATTAAGTAAATATTATTTTCAAGACTTTTTGAAATTTTAATTTTTTATTTATTTTTATTGAATTACAGTTGATTTACAATGTTGTGCTAATTTTTGCTGTATAGCAAAGTGATTCAGTTATACACATACATATATTTTTTTAATATATTCTTTTACTCCTGATTTATCCCAGGAGATTGGATATGGTTCCCTATTCATATAGTGTAGAAATTTGTTTATCCATTCTAAATGTAACAGTTTGCATCTACTACCACCAGACTTCCAATTCATCCCTCTCCTTCTTGCCTCCCTCTTGGCAACTGCAAGTCTCTTTTCTATATCTGTGAGTCTGTTACTGTTTTGTAGATAGTAATTTGTAGATAAATTTGTGCCATATTTTAGATTCCACATATAAGAGATATGATATAGTATTTGTCTTTCTGTCTTTTCTCACAATTTTACTACATATTAAAATATCAGCGAACAAGTGGTCTCTGGATGATCAAAGGATAATATTGGTATATATAATATATATACTGCTCTATATATACCAGTGAGATATATACAATATATAATACACACACACACACACACACACACACACACACTGCTCTATTGGGGAAGAGCAGAGAAATATCTCCAAAAACAATGAAGAGGCTGGGCCAAAGCAAAAATAATTCTCAGTTATGGAACTCTCTGGTGGTGAAATAATGCCTAATGCTGTAAAGAAAAATATGCATAGGAACCTGGAATGTTAGGTTTATGAATCAAGGTAAATTGAACGTGGTCAATCAGGAGATGGGCAAGAGTGAACTTTGACATTTTAAAAATCAGTGAACTAAAATGGATGGGAATGGACACATTTAATTCAGATGACCATTCTATTTACTACTGTGGGCAAGTATTCCTTGGAAGAAAGGGAGTAGCCCTCACAATCAACAAAAGAGTCCAAAATGCAGTACTTGAATGAGACATCAAAAATGACAGAATGATCTTGGTTCTTTTCCAAGGCAAACTATTCAGTATCAGAGTAATCTAAGTCTATGTCGCAACCACTAATCCTCCAAAAAGCTAAAGTTGACCAGTTCCGTGAAGACCGAGAACTAACATCTAAAAAATATGTCATTTGCATTATAAAGGATTGGAATGCAAACGTAGGAAGTCAAGAGATACCTGGAGTAACAGGCAAGTTTGGCCTTGGAGTACAAAATGAAGCAGGGCAAAGTCTAACAGAGTTTTGCCAAGAAAGCACCCTCATCATAGTAAACACCCTCTTCCAAGAGATGACTGTACACATGGACATCACCAGATGGTCAACACTGAAATCAGATTGGTTATATTCTTTGCAGCTGCAGATGGGGAAGCTCTATACAGTCAGCAGAAACAAGAACTGGAGCTGACTGTGGTACAGATCATGAACTCCATATTGCAAAATTCAGGCTTAAATTGAAGAAAATAGGGAAAAGCAATAGACCATTCAGGTATGACCTAAATCAAATCCCTTAGGATTATACAGTGGAGGTGACGAATAGGGACTAGATCTGGTAGATAGAGTGCCTGAAGATCTATGGGTGGAAGTTCATAACACTGTACAGGAGGAGGTCACCAAAACCACTATAAAGAAAAAGAAACACAAGAGGCAGAGTGGTTGTCTGAGGAGGCTTTACAAATAGCTGAGAAAAGAAGACAAATGAAAGGCAAAGGAGAAAGGGGAAGATATACCCACTGAATGTAAAGTTACAGTGAAGAGCAAAGAGAGATAAGACAGCCTTCTCAGGTGAACAAAGAAATAGAGGGAAACAATAGAAAGGGAAAGACTAGAGATCTCTTCAAGAATAGGAGATATCAAGGGAGCATTTCCTGCAAAGCTGGATACAGTAAAAAACAGAAACAGAAAGGACCCAACAGAAGGAGACGATATTAAGAAGTGGCAAGAATACACAGAAGAACTATACAAAAAAGATCCTAATCACCTGAATAACCACGATGGTGTAGTCCCTCATCTAGAGTCAGATATCTTGGAGTGCGAAGTCAAGTAGGCCTTAGGAAGCATTAATATGAACAAAGCTAGTGGAAGTGATGGAATTTCACCTGAACTATTTCAAATAGATGATGCTGTTAAAGGGCTGCACTCAATATGATAGCAAATATGAAAAACTCTGCAGTTGCTACAAGACTAGAAAATGTCATTTTTTATTCCAATCCCAAAGAAAAGCAATGACAAAGAAAGTTCAAGCCACCATACAATTGTACTCATTTTACAAGCTAGCAAGGAAATGCTCAAAATCCTTCAAGCTAGGCTTCAGCAATACATGAACCAAGAGCATTCAGATATACAAGCTGTGTTTCAGAGAACAGAGAAACCAGAGATCAAACTGCCTGCATTTTCTGAATCATGGAGAAAGCAAGGGAATTCCAGAAAAACATCTGCTTCATTGACTACACTAAAGCCTTTGACTGTGTGGATCACAGGAAACTGTGGAAAATTCTTAAAGAGGTGGAAACACCAGACTACCTTACCTGTCTCCTGAGAAACCTGAACACAGGACAAGAAACAACAGTTACAACCAGACTTGGAGCAACTGACTGATTCAAACTTGGGAAAGGAGTTACATTAAGGCTGTATATTATTACCCTGCTTATTTAATTTATATGCAGAGTACATCATGCAAAAGAGTGGGCTGAATGACTCACAAGCTGCAATCAAGATTACTGGGAAAAATATCTATAACCTCAGATATGCAGATGATACCACCCTAAAGGCAGAAAGCAAAAAGGAACTAAAGAGCCTCTTGATGAGAGTGAAAGAGGAGAGTGGAAAAGCTGGCTTAACACTCAGTATTCAAAAAACTAAGATCATGGCATCTGATCCTATTACTTCATGACAAATAGAAGGGGAAAAATGCAAACAGGGACAGATTTCATTTTCCTGCATTCCCAAATAGCTTCAGGTGATGACTGCAGCCATGAAATTAAAAGATGTTTGCTTCTTGGAAGAAAAGCTATGGCAAGCCTAGATAGTATATTAAAAAGCAAAGGTATCATTTTGCTTAAGAGGTCTGTAGAGTCAAAGCTATGGTTTATCCAATGCTCATGTACAGATGTGAGAGTTGGACCATGAAGCAGGCTGATTGCTGAAGAGTTGATGCTTTCAAATTGTGGTGCTGGAGAAGACTCTTGAGAGTGACTTGGACAGCAAGGAGATCAAACTCATCCATCCTCATGGAAATCAATCCTGAATATTTATTGGAAAGACTGAAGCTAAAGCTGAAGCTCCAACACTTTGGACACCTGACGAGGAGAGTGGACTCATTTGAAAAGACCCTGATGCTGGGAAAGATTGAAAGCAGGAGAAGAGCATGACAGGGTGAAGTTTCATGACATCACTAACTCAATGGACATGAGCTTGAACAAACTCAGGGAGATAGTTTGGACAGGAAAGTCTCATATGCTACAGTTCATTGGGTCCCAAAGAGTCGGACACAACTTACAGACTGAACAACAGGAAGAATATAGCATGCATATGTTCACATATTTCACAAAAATGCAAATATATCTGCTCCCTCCTCTAAAGTAAAAGAGATAATACTTAAAGAATTAATGTCTTAATGTTGTTATTCAGTCACTAAGTTGTGTCTGACTCTTTGGGACCCTATGAACTGCAGCATGCTAGGCTTCCCTGTCCTTTAGTATCTCCTGGAGTTTGCTCAAACCCAAAGATGAATTCTTAGATTCAGAAATTCAAATACAGTCCAAGAAGTTAAAGTGAAAGTAAATGAGACCAAGACACATTGAAGTGAAGCTGTGCTACATCAATAGAAGAATAAACTCTTCAAACAACCAGAAATTAAAGACAGACATGATGTAGAATAAAAAATATATAGAAAGAATGAATATCAAAAATATGAACTATAGATACATTTTTAGATAAAATAAGTCATTAGATATTGAAAGTTTTAATAAACTCTTAAATAAGAGAAATAAGGAAATAATATTTGTTATCATTACATTTATTCATATTTGTATTTCAATTTTCATCTAATCCAAAAGCAAAAAAAGACAAATTTATAAAGGCTAGTATTCAATACATATTATTATTGAAGCACATTATTTTTAAAATTAAAAAATAAATTTATGAAAAATTATGATTTAAAATTCCCCTAGATAAATTTTAATAACTATATTTAGAAAAAATTTTAGAAAATTGATTTGAAAATGATGCAAACTAAATAAGAAAAATACAGTATACACAGATTTGATTTCATACAGATTAAAGTTTTAAAGGAAAGCAATATCAGAACAAAATTTAGGCAATATTAGGGGACTATATCTCATGATCACAGAGAAGATACCAAATTAAGAAGCTCGAACACTTCAAAAAATAGAAATATAAAAGTATTATTATTAAAAAATTTTCTTTGTCAAAGGCATTTTAAAGAAGTGATAGGAAACTCATATTTATAATCTCACTAGCAATTACAAGGCTTGAGCCTCTTTTCTCTGCATCCTTGTTATTTTATTTATTTATTTATTTATTGACGATAGCTCTTTTGAGAGGTGTTAGGGGACATCTTATTGTGGTTTTGATTTGCATTTCCCTGATAATTAGTGAGTGCTGAACCCCTTTTTATGATAAGCCCATTAGCCATTTGTGTGTCTTCTTTGTAAAAATATCAATTTAGGTTTCTTTCCAGTATTATAATTGAGTTGTTTTTCTGCTGTTAAATTCACTAAGGTTCTTATATATTTCATATATTAACTCCTTATCAGATATATAGTTGGCAAATATTTTCTCCCACTGTGTACATTGCCTATTTTGTGATTGTTAATGTTGCTGTGATGGAGAAGGCAATGGCACCCCACTCCAGTACTCTTGCCTGGAAAATCCCATGGATGGAGGAGCCTGGTGGGCTGAAGTCCATGGGGTCGCTAAGAGT
>NW_011489250.1:66117-80169 GCF_000754665.1 Bison bison bison | reverse complement strand
TGCCTTGGAGAAGGAAATGGCAACCCACTCCAGTGTTCTTGCCTAGAGAATCCCAGGGACGGCGGAGCCTGGCGGGCTGCCGTCTATGGGGTCGCACAGAGTCGGACACGACTGAAGCGACTTAGCAGTGGCAGCAACAGCATGTTGCTGTGAAGACATTTTAGTTTGATATGATACTACTTGCCTATTTTTGCTTTTGTTGCTTGAATTTTTGGTGCCATATCCAAAAAATCATTACTAACATAATGTCAAGGAAGTTTCTCCTAATATTTTCTTCTAGGAGTTAACAATTTCCTGTCTTATATTTCGGCCTTTACTCTATTTTTAGTTGATTTTTGTATAAGATGTAAAATAAGATTTCTACCTTATTATTTGGCATATGAGTATCCAGTTTTCACAATACATGTACTGAAGAAATGATCCTTTCCCACTTAATTTACATGGTGAAGTATTTCTGTTTTTAGTTAAGCTGGCTGATTTCTTGCATTACTGGACAGAAATTATTTGCATCTGTACTGGACACAAATACACATGTTCATACACAACTTCACAAATTCTTGGCCTTAAATATTTAGTAGTAAATAGTAAGTTAAACAGAGGCATTCACCTAGAGACTAAGCAATCTTTAAACAAACATCTTAAGCAATGCTCCAATAATACAGAAATGACAGGCTCTTTTCCCTTTGCCTTATTTTCTATTATAGATAACTTTTCACAATGCTTGGGTCAATATCAACAGAAACACTACCTTAGAGATTTTTTTTTCCCCTGTTCAAAACAATCACAATGATGATAACAATAAACACTGATACGGCATTTACAATGGGCCAGATACCTCTCCAGGTAGTTTATAACTATTTGATTTAATCCTTCTAATAATGCTACCAAGTAAGCAATGTTACACATATTTCCTGGAAAAGAAAGGCAGGGCTTATTCATTACAGTAATGCAAGATTGTGAAATGGATAAGGAATAGACACAAGGATTTAAACACACACACAAAATTTGGAATTGATGAGTTTATGGAGCACTGACATCCAGTTCAGGATAGAGTCAAAAGGAAATATTTCTCAAAGTGTAATTAACAAGCCCTTCTGGTGATTCAGATATTCCCTAAATTCTGAGAATCACAAATTTAAAATGATTTAGAGATGAATCTTTCTACTCTGGTATCTCAGGACAGTGTTTTAAAAAGTATTAATATTGTTTGCATTCTTGTAGAGCTGTCTATTTCAGGCAATTAAATCACATGTGTTTGGTTCAAGGAGCAGAATTCCAGTTTTGCCTTGAACAATTTCTTGTATTTGCTGTTCCCAACAGTGTCACATTGCTTCATCTTACCACTCAGGATTCTTTTGCTTTAATGAAAACCTAGGAGGTAAATTAGTTCATTTCATCATCTACTCTGAAGAAACATTTATCTGTGTTCCCTTGCCATAGAAGATTTGCCTTTGCAAGTGCCATTGCTCAAGGGAAGATATTTTGTAGGTGTAGCATATTTTAAGCAGTCATATAGGACTGCTAAGTAAATATGGCACGTAGCCAGGAGCAGAAAGCAGTATCCTCAACACTCATATGAGCAAACATTTGTAGCCAACCTATCAGAAAGATCGAGCATCAAATATGTATATATGCACATTTCATGGATTGTGACTCTTCTATAGAGGTGAGTCTAATTGGTTTGAAAATCATTTACTCATTTTTTAAGAAGTCATCTCAATTGATTCATATTTGCTATGTACTTGATGCTTTACATTTGAATTTTTAATTTCATAGTAATTTTGTAAAATTTCATCCACAAATGATAAAAAATAAAAGCCTCCCTATTGTCTACATGTAAGCTGTGGGCTGTGTCCACTCTGTGAGTTAAAAAGTCATTTTGAAATGGAAGTGAATGCAGTCAATTTATTGAGTTAATATTAAGGTAATTTTTCACTGAACAGTGGGACAGTTTTAAGGAAATAATCATAATATATCAATATCTTGTGACTATAAAGGTACTTTCTTTGTGAAGTGCAGGATGGCAGAAGAGAAAAGGAGTTTATAAAGGGCAACTCCCAGTAATTCATGACAATGATCTCTACCAGTGTTTACAAGTAAGTGTGGATAGGGGGAGACTATAATCAATTTGTGTAACAGCATCAGAAAGGGCATACTTTTGAGATTAATGGAGTTTCAAAATATTTTTCATATAAGAGGCACAAAGTAAGTATAAAACATTGGGGGGGGGGCAAGATATTCTGTTACTTTAAAGAAAATTAAAGTCTTTTCTTTCTCTGAAGGATACATACATGTGCATCTAAAAAAGTATACAGCTTCCAATTAAAATAAATAAATTTATATTAAAATAAAATGAAATCAGAGGCCACAGTTTGTAGAAAAAAATAAATTAAATAAAACATTTTATTGTGAAAAAAAGTTTAAAAATAAGAGACTGGAAAAATAAATTAAAATATTTTTTAAAAAAGTATACATCATCTATTTCTGGAGGAGTAATATTTCTATAATTTCTGGAAAAAATATGTATAGTTTTAATTTTTTTAATTTTTTACCATATTTATTAATAACATGCTGGAATTAATTTTGTCCACAATTGACCTAATGAAGAAATACTTATAAGGGCATGTCCATAGTCATAATTTGCTGAGTTTATGTAGCCTTTTATTTAACAGCTAAACATTTCACATAGTAAGTAAATACATTGATATATTCATAATTACAAAAATTCTTCATTTAAACATACTTTGTATCATACTTAGGAAAAAAAAGATGAAGCTCCTTGTCTATATAACTGAAAAAATGATGTAATACATTTAAGCTGACATTTTTATTAAATTACCATATTGAATTTTGAGCAGTGTAATTTATTAAAACAATAAACAAATATAACAGATTTATTTACTTTTACTATTTTTTCATTTTAAAGAGTAATAGTTCTAAGTTTTATTCTTATTTAATTTAAACACATACATGCGTGCATGCATGTGTATGTGTGTATCTCTGTCATTTCAGTTTTGCCTTTGAACGTCACCTTCAATTTGCCAGAGCATTCAGTCAATTTATCAAATCAATTTATCAAATCAACAGGAGATTTTCTAGCTCCTGTTTACGTAAAAATTTTTTTAAATGGCAGCAAATGATCTTGAATGATGAATTAAATTAAAATTTAAAATTTTGTCTGAGTCTGCAAAATGACTTGGGAAATTATTTCAAAAATCTGTCATGTACAAAATGTCTTCTTTTAATTATCTGAGTAATCTGTTTAGGAGGTTTATAATTTTAAGCCTAAGTAAACAAACCAAACAAGATTGACTGACCTATCACATATGTAGAAAATGACAGAATGATTCTTAAACCAGGACTTCTGTATTCCAGGTCTCATGGTCTTTGTTCATCATCAGTAAGATGAATCCAAGTGTAACTTAAATTTATAATGAAGGCAGAAGGAGTCTGAATTCAAGGTTCATGGCAAAAATAGGAGAAAGATATTTTAAATAGTATATACAACAAGGGTGGAGAAGGCAATGGCACCCCACTCCAGTACTTTTGCCTGGAAAAGCCCATGGACGGAGGAGCCTGATAGGCTGCAGTCCACGGGGTCGCTAAGAGTCGGACACCA
Organism: Bison bison bison; assembly: GCF_000754665.1. NCBI lineage: Eukaryota > Metazoa > Chordata > Mammalia > Artiodactyla > Bovidae > Bison > Bison bison. The sequence goes on along the minus strand of NW_011489250.1, from coordinate 76,550 downwards.
CTGAGCGACTTCACTTTCACTTTTCACTTTCCTGCCTTGGAGAAGGAAATGGCAACCCACTCCAGTGTTCTTGCCTAGAGAATCCCAGGGACGGGGGAGCCTGGTGGGCTGCCGTCCATGGGGTCACACAGAGTCGGACACGACTGAAGCGACTTAGCAGCAGCAGCATACCACAAGGGACTGCGTATACTAGATAGGGATTATTTGGACTCACAAAGTTTAACAATGCCTTGATTGGGTAAAGTAGAATACCTATTTTTCTGGTATCTGATGCTTAAACAAGACTCCAAAAGATACTGGTGTTAATATGTGTTTTATGTCTATTCAAATGTGAATGTTCTTGTGGTTCAAATAGTGATTTAATAAGCCATTAGCACTACTTTTCTGCAGGTGTTTTAAAGAGACTGCTAGCAGCAGCAGTGTGTATGCTGTCATGATTTCTCTGCAAGAAGTGGGCTATGATGGCCATATAATTTTTATAGAATTAAGATATTCACAAAATCAAACTCTTTAGAACAGAAAGCATCATCACTACCTCTCTCTGTAATAATCAATAACGAGAAATTCTAGACAACAGGCTTAGAAATCATTACATCTCTAAAGATTTGGTGACGTTTTCTTCACCATATCAGAAATAAAGTCTGCAAACCTTCAGTTCAGTTCAGTTCAGTCACCCCCTGCCCATCACCAACTCCCAGAGCTTGCTCAAACTCATGTCCATTGAGTCAGTGATGCCATTCAACCATCTCATCCTCTGTTATCCCCTTATCCTCCCACCTTCAATCTTTCCCAGCATCAGGGTCTTTTCAAATGAGTCAGTTCTTCACATCAGGTGGCCAAAGTATTGGAGTTTCAGCTTCAGTATCAGTCCTTCCAGTGAATATTCAGGACTGATTACCTTTAGGATGGACTGGTTGGATCTCCTTGCTGTCCAAGGAACTCTCAATAGTCTTCTCCAACACCACAGTTCAAAAGCATCAATTCTTTGGCACTCAGCTTGCTTTATAGTCCAACTCTTACATCCGTACATGACTACGGGAAAAACTATAGCTTTGACTTGGTGAACCTTTGTTGGCAAATTGATGTCTCTGCTTTTTAATATGCTGTCTAGGTTGGTCATAACTTTTCTTCCAAGGTGTCTTTTAATTTCATGGCTGCAGTCACCATCTGCAGTGATTTTGGAGCCCCCCAAAAATGAAATCTGTCACTATTTCTACTGTTTCCCCATCTATTTGCCATGAAGTGATGGGACTAGATGCCATGATCTGCAAATGTTACATTTTTTTTTTTTTTTAAAATGGCACATTTGTGCATTTTTTTCTGCTAATAACAAGGGATTTTTGGTTCCTTGCAGCTATATACTCTTCTGCTCTTTATAAATTTACATTTTTTTTTCTTAGTATCAACTTTAAAAATGGTAAACACTAAAAAAATTCTTACTTGTACTCTATTATAATGGCTTTCAACCTGTAAATCCTTTCTAATGAAGTTGTACTCATTTATCTCAGTCATTTCGGTTTTGTCTTCCCTGGTGGCTCAGATGGTAAAGAATCCACCTGAAATGCAGGAGACCTGAGTTCAATCCCTGGGTTGGGAAGATCCCCTGGGGAAGGGCATGGCAACCCACTCCAGTATTTCTGCCTGGAGATTCCCCATGAACAGAGGTGCTGGCAGGCTACAGTCCATGGGGTCTCAAAGAGTCAGACTGACTGAGTGACTAAGCACACACAGCACACGAAAATGGTTCTTTTTTGTTGAATATTAAAAACTATGTTTAAAGACAAGCAACATATTTGAATTTAGGTATTTTTAAAATAAAGTGTTTTTTCTTCCAAAGTATCTTTACATTTTGTTAATAATTACACTTCATGGTAATGAAGTTGCTTTAAAATTGCTTCTTTGTCCTTTTAGTAATGTTACTTCTCATTATAATTATTGGTATTTCCTCTGAGCATTTATTAACATGAAAGATCTTTCATGCTTCCCTGTCATATTCACCTGATGATTTGAAGTCTCAGTGAAATGGTGTTTAGGCCTTGTCACCAAGCCTTAGTAAGCTGGAGAAATAAGTTTGTGAGAATAAGTGTTGTGGGAAGACATTGAAGATTTCAGAGGACAGAGTAATGAACTAGAATATCTGCATTTTAAAATCATGTAAATAGAAATAGTGATTCAGTGAGAAAAAGAAAAAAAAAGGACATTTTCATCAATTACTGAGGATATTATCTCCCTTCAATGCAGAAATTTTGTTTCACTTATATTAATCCATTCCATTTCATGGTCCTAGGAACTATAATTTCTTGTTATATATTAAAAAAACTAGATCGAATATGTTACAATTTCCAACATTTAGAAAAAATTACCTGTCATTAAAAAAATATAGATGACAAATTTCTAAATGAGTGTTTATTTCCTCAGTAAGTTAATTTGGTTTCATTACACATATTAAGAGCATAAAATAACAATACAAAATGTATAGTCAAAGTAACTATTTACAATTATTTAATCCTTCACATTGTTTTCTGCTTTTGATCTATTTTAATCTATCATCTCAATTAGTTAATACAGTATTCTCTGAATTATATAGCTTGACCTTACTTAAAATATTAACATTTGTTAACATTCCCCTATAGAGAAGTGGATGATAGGTCAAGAAGACTCACTATAAACAGGAAGTAAGGCTTTGAATCAGGTCCTTGGATCCCATATCCACTACATACCCAGAAGTTATGATTTTTGGATAATAAAAGCCCTTACCTTTTCTTTTTTTTCATTTCCAGTGTCATATCCAGCAGAAATCACGGAGAAGAGAAATACAACCTCAGACTTCATTCTCCTAGGAATCTTTAAGCACACAAGATCCCACCTCTTTCTATTTATGATGGTGCTGACAATGGCCATTGCTTCCTTGATGGCCAATGCCCTCATGCTTCTCCTGATTCTCCTGGACCCCCGACTCCACAGGCCCATGTATTTCCTACTGAGCCAACTCTCCCTCATGGACCTGATGTTAGTTTCCTCCATCGTGCCCAAAATGGCTGCTGACTACTTGACATGGAACAAATCCATCTCTCCTGCTGACTGTGGGTTGCAGATTTTTGTCTCACTCACGCTTGGTGGTGCAGAGAGTTTCCTCCTAGCCGCCATGTCCTATGACCGTTATGTAGCTGTTTGCCACCCACTGAGATACCCTGTACTCCTGAACTGGCGATTATGTATTCAAATGACTTTGGGCTCTTGGTTCCTGGGGGCAGCTGATGGGCTCATGCAAGCAGCCACTACACTGAGCTTCCCATTTTGCAGTGCTCATGAGATCGATCATTTCTTCTGTGAGGCCCCCATGTTGGTGCGTTTGGCTTGTGCTGACACATCAGTCTTTGAAAATGCCATGTACGTTTGCTGTGTGTTAATGCTCCTAATGCCCTTTTCCTTCATTCTGACTTCCTATAGCCTCATTCTCTCTGCCATTCTCCATTTGCGTTCTCAAGAAGCCCTCAGGAAGGCTTTTGCCACCTGTTCCTCCCATTTAGCTGTGGTGGCACTCTTTTATGGACCTGCCATTTTTATCTACATGAGACCCAAATCCTATAGGTCAGCTAACCATGACAAGGTTGTGTCAGCATTCTATACTATCTTTACTCCTGTGCTGAACCCCCTCATCTACAGTTGGAGGAACAGTGAGGTCAGAGAAGCCTTGAAAAGGTGGCTGGGAAAATGTGCAGACTTCTAATGCCAGCAAACTTATTCCCAGTATTTAACATTACCCATTGTAAAATTATTGAGGTTATTAGCCTTTTAATCATATTATAGCTATCTCTTCTTTAGTAATGCTTGAAAAGAAAATTAAATTCAGGTATAATAGGGAGTTGTTAAGAATTCTCAGTCTACCGTGTGTGTGTGTGTGCACGCGCGCATGCACATGCACACTCACTCAGTCCCTCAGTACAGTCTGACTCTTTGTGACCCCCTAGACCACAGCCTGCCAGGCTCCTCTGTCCATGGGATTTTATAAGCAAGAATACTGGCCCATATCAAGATATAATGTTTCTTGAGCTTTTACTATTTGCTATACCTCATGCTAAGCAGCAAGAGTTCTGGAGTGGGTTGCCACTACCTTCTCCTGAGGATCGAATTCACCTCTCCTGCATCTCATGCACAGACAGGCAGATTCCCTTACCTCAGAAGCCTGAAATTATTTTGCATCCTATGACAACCATGTGATATAAGTATTTTGACTCCCATTTTCTAAATAAACAGGAAGTTAGAAAGTTAAATATTATCGCCAATAACAAACAGTGAAAATGTTAAAAATGGGACTGATATTTTACTTCTTTCTAGTAATTTATTCTTAATATTATGTTTTCTATGTCTTTGTTCTGTGCATTTCTAATAATTAAATATAGAGATCAAAGAAAGATAAGAACACTGCTATTTACTATAATTTAAAATGAAAGCCCATGGCACAGGAGAAAGTATGTAATCAAAATGTTAAATTGTCACAATATTGTTTTTTATTTCTCTGCAGACTGTATTATTTGGTGTTTGAAGGCAGTCTTTTCAATTCATGCAGCTTTTCATTTAAGTAATCCATACCTTTCCCCAGGATCTAATTGTAACTGCAATGAATAATATGTTTTAATGCAAACCACAAATAAAATCTTATTTTTGAAACTGATTTTGTCCATAATATTTAAAGGATATATTGATTTATGATGGACATGGGTCCATGGATATGACCTGAGATACATAAATATACTGTCTTAATAAACCACCTGATGATAGTGAGTTTTCAAATGTGAGTAAGAATTAGCTATTTCTTTTTTAAAAGTTATCTCAGACACTTGATCTCTACAAATGTGCAGATCACTAGGGCTATTTCTTATACAAAATACAGGTCACTCCTTAAGGGTTGGGAAAGAGTACTATTTATTTGTTAAAGACACATTCTAGGCAGATACAATAGAACATTTGGTCATCAAAGTCAAACGCCTATCAGAAACTGCATAAATTGGCCTATGCAATCACAGACGACACCACTCTTATGGCAGAAAGCGAAGAAGAACTAAAGAGCCTCTTGATGAAAGCAAAAGAGGAGAGTGAAAAAGTGGCTTAAAATTCAACATTCAGAAAACTAAGATCATGGCATCTGGTCCCATCACTTCATGGCAAATGGATGAGGAAACAATGGAAACAGTGAGAGACTTTATTTTTTTTAGGCTCCAAAATCACTGCAGATGGTGACTGCAGTCATGAAATTAAAAGACCCTTGTTCCTTGGAAGAAAAGCTATGACCAACCTAGACAGCATATTAAAAAGCAGAGACATTACTTTGCCAACAAAGGTCCATCTAGTCAAAGCTATGGTTTTTAAAGTAGTCATGTATGGATGTGAGAGTTGGACCCTAAGAAGGCTGAGCGCAGAAAAATTGATGCTTTTGAACTGTGGTGCTGGAGAAGACTCTTGAGAGTCTCTCAGATTGCAAGGAGATCAAACTGGCCAATCCTCAAGGGACTCAGTCCTGAATATTCACTGGAAGTCCTGACGTTGAAGCTGAAGCTCCAATACTTTGGCTATCTGATGCAAAGAGCCGACTCAGTGGAAAAGACCCTGACACTGGATAAGATTGAAGGCAGGAGGAAAAGGGGATGACAGAGGATGAGATGGTTGGATGGCATCACTGACTCAATGGACATGAGTTTAAGCAAGCTCCTAGAGATAGTGAAGGACAAAGAAGACTGCAGGCATGCTGCAGTCCATGGAGTTGCAAAGAGTCAGACACGACAGAGTGACTGAATAAAAGATCTGAACAAAATGAAGTTAAATATGAAATCAATAATTAAAAAAATAATTTCAAAATAGTTTTCAAAGTTATACAATATACACCTCTTTATTGTTTTGATCACTTTGGGGATTTCCTACTCTTCATTCTTTAATAAAATTTGCACAAAAAATTCCAAAAGTTGCACTGGTATATTTTTCATATATGTCTAGAAATAAAGTAGTACCAGATAGAGGCAATATATCAAAAGTATGAATAATAAGAGAATTTTAATTGGGGAGTGAACTCCCAACCTGATCTCACTAAAAGAGATCAGTCCTGGGTGTTCTTTTGAAGGACTGATGCTAAAGCTGAAACTCCAATATATCATCATTAAGTCATTTATTTACAGTTGATATAGATTTTAATTAATTTTATTAAATACAAATTCACAAGTAAATTTTGATGAATTTTACATATGTTTATGCCAGTGTAACCACAATAAATATTAAGGTTTAGAATATTTCTAGTATCCTTAAAGTCTTCCTTTTGCTATCTTCCAGTCAATAACTCCAGAAATCCTTACTTAAAATATCAGTGTTATTTATGCCATATTTTGTTTCCTCAGTACTATAAACATTTATTTATAGTTTTATATTCCTATTAAATATTATGTTTTATTTATTGTGGAATATTGATATTATAACATTTATTAATTCATCTCTTGTGAATACTTGAATTGTTTCCAGTTTTGGACTACTGTAAATTAAACTGCTGCAGACATTTCTGTATTACCAATTAATAAACTCAGCTTTCATTTCTGTTTAGACAACAGTAGAATTATTAGTTCCTTAGTTATAATAATATTGATCAGTACTTGATAATGTTAAATTTTACTAAGATTTTTACGTGAACTTATATTCTATCGGCAAAGCTCACTTATAGACTGAGAATGCTGGTTGTTTTACATTATTGTAAGTCCTTTTAATTTTAGCCACTGAAATACGTAGTTTCCCATTGTAGTTTTTTAACATTTATTATTTATTTATTTGGCACTGGTTTGTGTGTCTGCCCTCTGATGCCTCTCGCAACATCTACCATCTTACCTGGGTTTCTCTTACCTTGGACGTGGGGTATCAATTCACAGCCACTCTAGAAAAGCACAGCCGCTGCTCCTTACCTTGGACTAAGGGTATCTCCTCACAGCCACCGCTCCTGACCTTGAATGTGGAGTAGCTCCTCTCTGCCCTCCTGCGCCAGTGCAACCACCTCTCCTTGGACATGGGGTTGCTCCTCTTGGCCAGGCTTCAGCAATACATGAACTTCCAGATATTCGAGCTGGTTTCAGAAAAGGCAGAGGAACCAGAGATCAAATTGCCAACATCCGCTGGATCATCTAAAAAGCAAAAGAGTTCCAGATAAACATCTATTTCTGCTTTATTGACTATGCCAAAGCCTTTGACTGTGTGGATCACAATAAACTGTGGAAAATTCTGAAAGAGATGGGAATACCAGACCACCTGACCTGCCTCTTGAGAAACCTATATGCAGGTCAGGAAGCAACAGTTAGAACTGGACATGGAACAACATACATACTGGTTCCAAATAGGAAAAGGAGTACGTCAAGGCTGTATATTGTCACCCTGCTTATTTAACTTCTATGCAGAGTACATCATGAGAAACACTGGGCTGGAAGAAGCACAAACTGGAATCAAGATTGCAGGGAGAAATATCAATAACCTCAGATAAGCAGATGACACCACCCTTATGGCAGAAAGTGAAGAGGAACTTAAAAGCCTCTTGATGAAAGTGAAAGAGGAGAGTGAAAAATTTGGCTTAAAGCTCAACATTCAGAAAACAAAGATCACGGCATCTGGTCCCATCACTTCATGGGAAATAAATGGGGAAACAATGTCAGACTTTATTTTGGGGGGCTCCAAAATCACTGCAAATGGTGACTGCAGCCATGAAATTAAAAGACACTTACTCCTTGGAAGGAAAGTTATGACCAACCTAGATAGCATATTCAAAAGCAGAGACATTATTTTGCCAACCAAGGTCCGTCTAGTCAAGGCTATGGTTTTTCCAGTGGTCATGTATGGATGTGAGAGTTGGACTGTGAAGAAGGCTGAGTGCTGAAGAATTGATATTTTTGAACTGTGGTGCTGGAGAAGACTCTTGAGAGTCCCTTGGACTGCAAGGAGATCCAGCCAGTCCATTCTGAAGGAGACCAGCCCTGGGATTTCTTTTGAAGGACTGATGCTAAAGCTGAAACTCCAATACTTTGGCCACCTCATGTGAAGAGTTGACTCATTGGAAAAGACTCTGACGCTGGCAGGGATTGGGGGCAGGAGGAGAAGGAGATGACAGAGGATGGGATGGCTGGATGGCATCACCGACTAAATGGACATGAGTTTGGGTGAACTCTGGGAGTTGGTGATGGACAGGGAGGCGGGCATGCTGTGATTTATAGGGTCGCAAAGAGTCAGACACAACTGAGCGACTGGACTTGGCACTGGGTCTTAGTTGCCTCATTTCATTGTAATGAGCAAGCTCTCTAGCTGTGGTTGTTGTTCAGTCTCTCAGTCCTGTCTAACTCTCTGACCCCATTGACTGCAGAATGCCAGGCTTCCCTGTCCCTCACTATCTCTCGGAGCTTGCTTAAACTCGTGTCCATTGAGTCAGTGATGCCATCTAACCATCTCATTCTCTGTTGTCCCCTTCTCCTCCTGCCTTCAAACTTTCCCAGAGTCAGGGTCTTTTTCAAATGAGTCGGCTCTTTGAGTTAGGTGGCCAAAGTATTGGAGCTTCAGCTTCAGCATTTGTCCATCCAGTGATATTCAGGATTGATTTCCTTTAGGATTGACTGGGTTGGTCTCCTTGCAATCCAAGAGATTTTCTCTTTTTTTTTTTAAGTATATGCGTAATTTCTTTACTGAAGTATAGTTGATTTACACTGTTCCATGTGTACAGCAAAGTGATTCAGTTATACATACATATATATATTATTTTCAGATTTTTCCTATTATATGTTATTATAGATATTGAATATAGTTCTCTGTGCTATTCAATAGGTCCTTAGTTTTTTATGTATTTTAAGAGATTCCCAAGAGTCTTCTCTAACACCACAGTGTGAAAGTGTCAGTTCTTCAATGATAAGCCACTGTTATGGTTCAACTCTCACATCCATACATGACTACTGGAAAAATCATAGCGTTGACTAGATGGACCTTTGTCTGCAAAGTATGTCCATATTATGTAATACTTTGTCTAGGATTGTCGTAGCTTTTCTTCCAAGGAACAAGCATCTTTTAATTTCATAGCTGCAGTCATCATCTGCAGTGATTTTGGAGCTCAAGAAAATAAAGTTGACACTTTATTATCTGTCTCTGTTCCCATTGTTTCCCCATCTATATGCCATGAAGTGATGGGACCAGATGCCATGATCTTAGTTTTTTGAATGTTGAATTTTAAGTAAGCTTTTTTCACTCTCCTTTTTCACCTTCATCAAGAGGCTCTTAGTTCTTCTTCGCTTTCTGCCATAAGGGTGGTGTTATCAGTGTATCTGAGGTTACTAATATTTCTCCCAGCAATTTTGATTCCAGTTTGTGTTGCATCCAGCCCAGAATTTTGCAAAATGTACTCTACATATATGTTGAGTTCCGCTCAACAAACCAGGGTTTCCCAAAAGCACGATATGGCAAAAGAATGAGAAAGACACAAGAATTGAAAGCGAGGATCAGGTAACCAACACTGCTCTGAGGTGAAGGTGCCCAACTGATCAAATCAGCTTTATTATATGTTTTCAGGCAGGGGAGTACGCCCAAGGGAGACATGCTCTCAGAAGCATATGGAACCATATGGCTATTAAAGATAAGCTGGGAAAGTAACATAAAGATTAGCTAAGAAAGATTTACTTTCAACTAATGATTTAGGTTGCTGTCTAAATAACAAAGCTCCAGATATGAAAAACATTTAAATCAGAGACGTCAGGTCATGGAACAGTCTGATGATGGCTTTCCACCTCCAGGCACACATCCTGCTTTCAAGAGGATGTGAACAGTTTTTCTGTTCCCTCTGGACTTATCCAAGAGTCATATGTCTTGAGGTATCTGGTCAGCAAGATTGATAATGCTTTCACATGCCTTTCATGGAGTCTGCTTTTTCTCTGTTGTACTTGCTTCCTATACATAGAAGTTAAATAAGCAGGGTGACAATATATAGCTTGATGTACTCCTTTCCCAATTTGGAACCAATCTGTCGTTCTATGTCCAGTTCTAACTGTTGCTTCTTGACCTGAATATGGATTTTTCAGGAGGCAGGTAACGTGGTCTGTTATTCCCATATCTTGAAGAATTTCACACAGTTTGTTGTGATCTACACAGTCAAAGGCTTTAGCAAAATCAATACAGCAAAAGTACATGTTTTTCTGGTATTCTCTTGCTTTTTTTTTTTTTTTAACTTTACAATATTGTATTGGTTTTGCCATATATCAAAATGAATCCACCACAGGTATACATGTGTTCCCCATCCTGAACCCTCCTCCCTCCTCCCTCCCCAGACCATCCCTCTGGGTCATCCCAGTGCACCAGCCCCAAGCATCCACTATCATGCATTGAACCTGGACTGGCGACTCATTTCATATATGATATTATACATGTTTCAATGCCATTCT
>NW_011489250.1:63193-65471 GCF_000754665.1 Bison bison bison | reverse complement strand
TGGCTCTAGGTGAGTGATCACACCATCATGATTATCTGGGTCATGAAGATCTTTTTTGTACAGTTATTCTGTGTATTCTTGCCACCTCTTCTTAATATCTTCTGCTTCTGTTAGATTAATACCATTTCTGTCCTTATTGTGCCCATCTTTGCCTGAAATGTTCACTTAGTATCTACTTTTATTGAAGAGATCGCTAGCCTTTCCCATTCTATTATTTTCCTCTATTTCTTTGCATTGATCACTAAGGAAGGTTTCTTATATCTCTGTGCTATTCTTTGGAACTCTGCACTCAAATGGGTATATCTTTCCTTTTCTCCTTTGTCTTTCACTTCTCTTCTTTTCCCAGTATTTTTAAGGCCTCCTCAGACAACCATTTTGCCTTTTGGCATTTATTTTTCTTGGGGATGACTTTGATCACTGCCTCCTGTACAATGTCACAAACCTCCACCCATAGTTCTTCAGGCACTCTATCTATCAGATCTAGTCCTTTAAATCTATTTTTCACTTCTACCGTATAATCATTAGGGATTTAATTTAGGTCATACCTGAATGGTCTAGTGGTTTTCCCAACTTTCTTCAATTTAATTCTGAATTTTGCAACAAAGAGTTGATGATCTGAACCACAGTCAGCTCCTGGTCTTGTTTTTGCTGAATGTATAGAGCTTCTCCATCTTTGGCTGCAAAGAATATAATCAATCTGATTTTGGTATTGACCATCTGGCAATGTCCATGTGTAGAGTCTTCTCTTGCATTGTTGGAAGAGGGTGTTTGCTATTATCAGTGTGTTCTCTAGGCAAAACTCCATTAGCCTTTGCCCTGCTTCATTCTGTACTCCAAGACCAAACTTGCCTGTCACTCCAGGTATCTCTTGGCTTCCTACTTTTGCATTCCAGTCCGATGAAAAGGACATCGTTTGGGGGTTAGTTCATAGAACCATTCAAAGTCAACTTTTTCAGCATTACTTGTTGCCTCATAGACTTGAATTACTGTGATAATGAAAGACTTGCCTTGGAAATGAACAGAGATCATTCTGTCACTTTTTAAAGTGCACCCAAGTACTGCATTTCTGACTCTTGTGTTGACTATGAGGGCTACTCCATTTCTTCTAAGGGATTCTTGCCCACAGTAGTAGATATAATGGTCATCTGAATTAAATTCACCTGTTCCAGCCCATTTTATTTCACCGATTCCTAAAATGTCAACGTTCACTCTTGCCATCTCCTGTTTGATAACTTCTAATTTACCTTGATTCATGGACCTACCTAACACTCCAGGTTCCTATGCAATATTGTTCGTTACAGCATCGGACTTTACTTGCATCACCAGTCATATTCACAACTGTGCATTGTTTACACTTTGGTTCTCTCTCTTCAGTCTTTCTGGAGTTATTTCTCCAGTCTTCTCCAGGAGCCTTTTGGGCACCTATCACCTGGGAAGTTCATCTTTCAGTGCCATATATTTTTTCCTTTTCATATTGTTCATGGGGTTCTCAAGGCAAGAATGGGGTCACAGTTACCTCTGGGCAGATGGATATGTAGTAAACAGACTCTATTCTGTTTCATGGTAGTGCTGTTGCTTTGACTCTGTAATGTGCATAACTGCAAGCTAGAGACCCAGAACAAACAAAACAGCTGACTGAGTCCCCTAACCAGTAAGGTCACTAGCTTCACTTTGTAAATGAGCAGAGTCGCTGGTTGGGGTCTCTGTTCAGACTCTACTACTGACAGAAATGCAGTCTTCCAATATTAGAATGCTTCTTTCTCTAAACCTTCCACTTTCCTTCTCTATCTGATCCTTAATGGCACAGCCCTGCAGATTTCCCAGTAACTTATGAGGCAAGACCTACATGGGCATCTTGGTAAGTGTCCCACAACTCTGGGGATAGTAGATGTCAACTTTGGGTTCTCTTTTTCCTAGTGGGGAAATTATATGCCCAGAAGAACCACCAGGCTATGCTGTGCTTCTCTGGGAGAAAGCCAGAATATTCATAGTGAAAGTGTCTTTTCTTTAAAAAAACAAATATCTGTACTTGTGATGGGTCTGTTAAGATTTTCTATTTCTTCCTGGTCCAGTTTTGGAAAGTTGTACTTTTCTAAGAATTTGTCCATTTCTTCCACGTTGTCCATTTTATTGGCATATAATTGCTGATAGTAGTCTCATGATCCTTTGTATTTCTGTGTTGTCTGTTGTGATCTCTCCATTTTCATTTCTAATTTTATTAATTTGATTTTTCTCCCTTTGTTTCTTGATGAGTCTGGCTAATGGTTTGTCAATTTTG
>NW_011489250.1:58235-62809 GCF_000754665.1 Bison bison bison | reverse complement strand
AGAATTGAAAGAGACACGTGTACCCCAATGTTCATCGCAGCACTTTTATAATAGCCAGGACATGGAAGCAACCTAGATGTCCATCAGCAGATGAATGGATAAGAAAGCAGTGGTACATATACACAATGGAGTATTACTCAGCCATTAAAAAGAATGCATTTGAATCCGTTCTAATGAGGTGGATGAAACTGGAGCCTATTATACAGAGTGAAGTAAGCCAGAAAGAAAAATACCAATACAGTATACTAGCACATATATATGGAATTTAGAAAGATGGTAACAATAACCCTGTATATGAGACAGCAAAAGAGACACTGATGTATAGAACAGTCTTATGGACTCTGTGGGAGAGGGAGAGGGTGGGATGATTTGGGAGAATGGCATTGAAACATGTGTAATATCATATATGAAACGAGTCGCCAGTCCAGGTTCAATGCACGATAGTGGATGCATGGGGCTGGTGCACTGGGACGACCCAGAGGGATGGTCTGGGGAGGGAGGAGGGAGGAGGGTTCAGGATGGGGAACACATGTATACCTGTGGTGGATTCATTTTGATATATGGCAAAACCAATACAACATTGTAAAGTTATAAAATAAAATAAAAAATAAAAAACAAATAAACACAACATTTTAATAAGGTCATTCTCTGATCCAAGGGATATATTCAGCTCACCCTCAGGTTCTAGGATTTTCACAAAGTATTTTTCTTGGTTTTGTTTTGTCTTTTTTTTTTTTTTTTTTTTTTTTTCCTTGCCAACAGTGTTGCTTCTTGTCTTTCTAGCAATAGCTATTTTAACAGGTCCAAGGTGATACTTCATTATATTTTGACTTTCAATTCCATAATGATTCATGATGTTAAGCATCTTTCTCATGTCCCTTTGGGAATCTGTGTGCCTTCTTTGGAAAGATATCTATTCAGACTTGCCAAGTTTTTAACTGGACTTTTAAAAATTGAGTTGTATGGGTTTTTATATATTTAAATATTAACTCCTTATCAGATATACAGTTTGCAAACATGTTCTTTCATTCAATAGGTTGCCTTCTCTTTCTGTTGAAGAGTTTTTGGCTGTGCAGAAGTTTCTTAGTTTGATCTAGTCCCACTTGTTTGTTTTGCTTTTGCTACCTTTGCTTTTGGTGTCAGATCCAAAAAGTCATCACCAAGACTTCTATCAAGGAACTTATCACATATATTTTCTTCTAGGAGTTTGATGGCTTCATGCTTGTTTTTAATTTTGACTTAACTTTTGTGTGATGTATGGTAATGGTCTACTTTTACTCTGCATGTGGCTGTCAGATTTTCCAACACCGTTTATTAAAGAGAATGTCCTTTAGTTATTTAGGGTCTTTGTGATTTCATACAAATTTTAATATTTTTCTGTTTCTGTAAAGAAGACTGAAATGTTGAATGTATTGAATTTATAGATTGTTTTAGGTGGTGGGGACATTTTAACAATATTTATTCCTTCAGTACATGAGTACAAAACATCTTTCTGCTTATTTCTCTTTTTTCATTATTTTTATTAGTATCATGTATTTTTCATTATACAGATCTTACAACTCCTTGGTTAAATTTATTCTTGGGTAATTTATTCTTTTGATGCAATTGCCAAAAGAATTCCTTTCTTAAATTCTTCTTTTTATAGTTTGTTATTAGGATATTAAAATGAAATATATATTATCTTTGTATCCTGCAACTTTACACCATTTGTTTATTCACAATCTCATGTTTTGGTGAAATCTCCAACTTTTTGTAGATGTATAGTTATTTTATCTGCAAATACTGACAGTTTTACTTCTCTCTTTCCAATTTAGATATATTTTATTTCTTTTTTGTATAATTTCCCTGGCTATATTAAACATAAGTGACAAGAGTGGGCAACTTCTCTTTTTCCTGATGTTAGAGAAAAGGTTTTCAACTTTTCACCATGGTGTATGAAGTTAGCTGTGGGCTTGTCATATATAACCTTTATTATGTTGAAATACATTTTTGCTATATGCATTTTACTGGCAGCTTTTATTATTAAAAAAAAAGTTGTGAATGTATTCCAGTGCTGGTTTTGATGTTATTGAGATGATTATATGATTTTTTCCATTATTTCATTCATGGAGAATGATTTTTGAATTTTGACAGTCCTATTTCCTCACAGTGCATGATCCTTTCAGTATATTGTTTGATACAGTATTTACTAATATCTTGAGAATTTTTGAATTTTTGTTAATCAGGGATAATAGCCTATTTTTTTTTCTCATACATTCTTAATATGGTGTTGGTTAGCAGTGTAATTTTAGCCTCATATAATGTATATAAAAGAAATTTTGCCTCTTCACCTCTTTCATTTATTTTTAAAATAGCTTGAGAAGAATTATGATTTATTCTTTCTTGAATATTTGGTAGAATTCACCAATGAAGCTATCAGATCCTGAACTTTTATTTGTGGAGAGGTTGTTGTTTACTGATTTAATTTCCTTTCTAGTAATCAACCTGTTCAGATATTTTTACTTCTTCATGATTCAATTTTGGTAAGCATTTATTTCTAGAAATTTCTTCTACCTTGTCAAATTTGTTGTTATATAATTGTTCATAATGGTCTTTTATGACCCTTTGTTTCCAGGGTATCATTTATAATATTTCCTTTACATTTCTGATTTTGTTTATTTAAGACTTCTATACTTTTTTCCTGCTGAGTCTAATTAAAGACTGACCAATTCTGTTTATCTTTCCAAAGAACTAATTATTAGCTTTATTGATCTTTTATATGGTCTTTTCAGTCTCTATTTCACTTATTTTTGCTCTAATATTTGTGATTTCCTCCCTTCTACTAACTTTGAGCTTCATTTTTTTTTTTCCTCATCTTTTAGCGTTTTTTAGGTATAAAGTTAGGTTGCTTATTTGAGTCTTATTTTTTAAGGAAGTCATTTATCTCTGTGAAGTTCTCCTTTAAAACTACTTTTCCTGAGTTCCATGAATTTTGATATGCTATATTTCTAAGTTTATTTCTTTCAATGTACTTTACTTGAGTTCTTATTCCTTTTTAACTGACTTTTGTGTTGTAGTCTGTTGTTTGTGTGTGCTTAGTTACTTAGTTGTGTCCGACTCTTTGTGACCCCATGGACTGTAGCTTGCCAGGCTCTTCTGTCCATAGGGGTTCTCCAGGCAAGAATACTGGAGTGGATTGCCATGCCTTTCTCCAGGGGATCTTTTCAACCTGGGATTGAACCCAGGTCTCCCGCAATGCAGGCAAATTCTTTACTGTCTGAGCCACCAGAAAAGACCTTTCTATTGTTTAATATCCACATATTTGTAAAACCTCCAATTTTCTTTGTTTAATTGATTTCTAATTTTATATGACTATAGTCCAAAAAGATGTTTGATACAATTTAAATCTTAATTTATTAAAATTTGTTTTGTTGACTAACATATTTTGTCCTTGATATTTTCATGCACACTTGAGAAGAATGTGCATTTTTTTGCTTTTAGACGGAATGTCCTGTATACATCTGTTTAAAATATTAATACTCTTATTTTAAGGTACAAACTAAAATATTAAGGAAAGTAGAATATTTATCACTTTTTTTGTAAGTAAGAATATTAGTAATGAGGAGTTCAACAATCCTTCAGTTATTTCTTTTTGTGCATTGTAAAAAATTATCAAACATCATCTATTTGATATTTTACATCCATTCCAATATATTTTAATATTTTCAAGCACATTGGCACATTGGTGTAAAGACTACAATTTGTAGGTTCTGTATCCATATTCCACATCTAATTAGTAAAATCTCTGTTTGTGAAATAGAAATGTACCAGTATGAAAAAAATAAAATTATATATGCTTTTTCTTCCTTTCAGGTAGGAAAAAACCATCAGCTGAGTCTCCGGCATGTTTGAAAAGGCATTACATAACTTATCAATCTTTCTACCTCTCTTGATTTTTATGTGAAATAAATGAATGAGGTCTGTGACTGCAGAAACATGTTGAAAAATCAGAAAACAGACAATAGAATTGCACACTCATGCCTGGCATCTGTGAGCCACTAAATCTGTGCTATCAAAGTATTAAATTATATTGCACTGGTACTGTTAGATGTAGCCATTAATTGGTTCACATGATTTTCCCTCTAGAGCACATGGTTATCAAATTTTAAGTAGTAACAAATGTATTTATTGATACATTAATACTTTGCTTATATGTATTGCCTTGATGCTATGCCTACACCAAAACTAAGAGCCAAACTGTCAAATAATTAGATTTCTTAGGACAGAATTTGTCAGTCTTCCAAAAAGCAACTTTATGTGTAAATTTGAACCTAAATAAAGTAAGAATAATTTACCTTTACTTAGCCATTTGATAAACATATTTATATTTCATCACTTTCCTCCAAATCTACCAGAATACTAGAATGCTTAACAACATTGATAAATATCTATAGTTAATCATTACAAAAAAACAGAATTTCTAATATTGTCAGAAATTTTGACAATCAACTCTTAGATTTTGAAACCTGTTCAAGTAAACCTATATATTCAGAGGGGAGATCAGTCCAGTTCAGTCACTCAGTCGTGTCCGACTC
>NW_011489250.1:57937-58135 GCF_000754665.1 Bison bison bison | reverse complement strand
AGCATCAATTCTTCAGCGCTCAGCTTTCTTCACAGTCCAACTCTCACATCCATACATGACCACTGGAAAAACCATAGCCTTGATTAGACGGACCTTTGTTAGCAAAGTAATGGCTCTGCTTTTCAATATGTTATCTAGGTTGGTCATAATTTTTCTTCCAAGGAGTAAGCGTCTTTTAATTTCATGGCTGCAGTCACC
>NW_011489250.1:57410-57837 GCF_000754665.1 Bison bison bison | reverse complement strand
CCCCATGAATCGCAGCACGCCAGGCCTCCCTGTCCATCACCAACTCCCGGAGTTCACTCAGACTCACTCCAGAGAGTCAGTGATGCCATCCAGCCATCTCATCCTCTGTCAATCCTTTCTCCTCCTGCCTCCAATCCCTCCCAGCATCAGAGTCTTTTCCAATGAGTCAACTCTTTGCAAGAGGTGGCCAAAGTACTGGAGTTTCAGCTTTAGCATCATTCCTTCCAAAGAAATCCCAGGGTTGATCTCCTTCAGAATGCACTGGTTGGATCTCCTTGCAGTCCCAGGGACTCTCAAGAGTCTTCTCCAACACCACAGTTCAAAAGCATCAATTCTTCAGCGCTCAGCTTTCTTCACAGTCCAACTCTCACATCCATACATGACCACTGGAAAAACCATAGCCTTGATTAGACGGACCTTTGTTAGC
>NW_011489250.1:49792-55333 GCF_000754665.1 Bison bison bison | reverse complement strand
TCATGCGAAGAGCTGACTCATTGGAAAAGACTCTGATGCTGGGAAGGATTGGGGGCAGGAGGAGAAGGGGATGACAGAGGATGAGATGGCTGGATGGCATCACTGACTCGCTGGACGTGAGTCTGAGTGAACTCCGGGAGTTGGTGATGGACAGGGAGGCCTGGCGTGCTGCGTTTCATGGGGTCGCAAAGAGTCGGACATGACTGAGTGACTGAACTGAACTGTTACAGCAGGCAGGTGTCTAGGAATGAGCAGAGAAATGGAGGCAGGGCCAAATGGTAGGAAATCACTTGTATTATAAACAATGGGGGTCCATAGGCAGACAAAAGAACCTCAAGATTGACAGGAAACCACACATTTTGACTGATCAGTTTCCAGCTAGCAGACAAAGATGGTGGAGAAACCTGGAAATCTCCTCTGTCAGAATATAACCTGTTGCTCATTATGGATCCACTGGAGAAGGGAATAACAAACCACTTCAGCATTCTTGCCTTGAAAACCCCATGAACAGTATGAAAAGGCAAAAAGATGTGACACTGAAAGATGAGTCCCCAAGTCAGTAGGTGTCCAATATGCTACTGTAGAAGAGTGGAGAAATAGCTTCAGAAGCAATGAAGAGGCTGAGTGAAAGGGGAAACAGCCAATTGTGGATGTGTCTGGTGGTGAAAATAAAGTCTGATGCTGTAAAGAACAATATTAATAGGAATTTGGAATGTTAGGACCATGAATCAAAGTAAACTGGAAGTAGTCAACCAGGAGATTGCAAGAGTGAATATCAACACTTTAGAAATCAGTGAGCTAAAATGGACAAGAATGGGTGAATTTAATTCAGTTGGCCATTATATCTACCACAGTGGATGAGAAACCCTTAGAAGAAATGGAGTAGCCCTCATGGTCAACAAAAGAATCTGAAACGCAGTACTTGGGTGCAGTCTCAAAACTGACAGAATGATCTCAGTCCATTTCCAAGACAGCCATTCAATGTCACAGTAATCAAAGTCTATGCCCCAAACACTAGTGATAAAGAAGCTGAAGCTGATCAGTTCTATGAAGACCTACAAGACCTTCTAGAACTAACTACTATATATATATATATATATATACACATATATGTATATATATATACCCTTTTCATCATAGGGGACTGGAATGCAAAAGTAGGAAGTCAAGAGATCCCTGGAGTGACAGGCAAGTTTGGTCTTGAAGTACAAAATAAAGCAGGGCAAAGGTTAATAGAGTTTTGCCAATAGAGTTTATAGAGTTTGCTGGTTTGTTTGCTGGTAGTTTGCAAAAGAAAAGTGAAAGGAAAGTGAAATTGTTCAGTCATGTCCGACTCTTTGTGATCCCATGGACTGTAGCCTACCAGGCTCCTCTGTCCATGGGGTTTTCCAAGGCAAGAATACTGGAGTGGGTTGCCATTCCCTTCTCCAAGAGATCTTCCTGACCCAGGGATTGAATCAGGGTCTCCTGCACTGTAGGCAGACACTTTACCATAGCAAACATTCTTCCAACTACTCAGGAGATGACTCCACAGATGGATATCATCAGATGGTCAATACCAAAATCAGACTTATTACATTCTTTGCAGCCAAAGATAGAGAAGCTCTATATAGTCAGCCAAAATAAGACTGGGAACTGACTGTGGCTCAGATCATGAACTCCTTATTGTCAAATTCAGACTTAAATTGAATAAGGCAGTGAAAAAAAAAACTAGGCCTTTCAGGTATGACCTAAATCAAATCCCCTATGATTATACAGTGAAACTGACAAATGGATTCAAAGGATTATATCTGATAGAGTGCCTGAAGAACCATGGACAAAGGTTTATAATATCATACAGTATGCAGTGATCAAAACCATCCCAAAGAAATGCAAAAAAAGCAAAATGATTATCTGAGGAAGCCTTACAAATAGCTGAGAAAAGAAGAGAAACAAATGTCAAAGGAGAAATGAAAAATATAACCATTTGAATGCAGAGTTCCAAACAATAGCAAGGAGAGAGAAGAAAGCATTTTTAAGTGAACAATGCAAAGAAATAGAGGAAAACAATAGAATGGGAAAGACTAGAGATCTCTTCAAGAAAATTAAGATACCAAGGGAACATTTCATGCAAAAATGAACAGAATAAAGAACAGAAAAGATATGGATCTAACAGCAGTGGAAGATTTTAAGAAGAGGTGGCAAGAATACATAGAAGGACTATACAAAAAAGGTCTTCATGATCCATATAACCATGATGATGTGATCACTCACCTAAAGCCAGACATTAAGGAGTGTGAAGTGAAGTGGGCTTTAGGAAGCATCACTATGAACAAAGCTAATGGAGGCAATGGAATTCCAGCTGAACTATTTCAAATACGAAAAGATGAAGTTGTGAGAGTGCCGCATTCAATATGCCAGCAAATTTGAAAGCCTCAGCAGTGGCCATAGAACTGGAAAAGTCCAGTTTTAATTCCAATCCCAAAAAAGAGCAATGCCAAAGAATGTTCACATTCAGTTCAATTCAGTTGCTCAGTCGTGTCAGATTCTTTGTGACTCCATGAACTGCAGCACACCATGTTTCCCTGTCCATCACCAGCTTCCAGACCTTGCTCAAACTCATGTCTGGAACCTGATGTGAAGAATGTTAAAACTACCACACAATTGCACTCATGTCACATGCTAGCATGGTAATACTCAAAATCCTTCAAGCTAGGGTATATGAACCGAGAACTTCCAGATGTACAAGCTGGATTGAGAAAAGGCAGAGGAACCAGATATCAAATTGCCAACATCTGTTGGATCATATAAAAAGCAAGAGAATTCTAGAAAAACATCTACTTCTGCTTCATTGACAACACTAAAGCCTTTGACTGTGTGGATCACAACAAACTCTGGGAAATTCTTAACGAGATGGGAATACCTGACCACCATATATGTCTCCTAAGAAACCTGAATGCAGGTCAAAAATAAACAGTTAGAACTGAACATGGAACAATGAACTATTCAAAATTGGGAAAGTGGCACATCAAGGCTGTATATTGTCACCCTGACTATTTAACTTATATGCAGAGTACATCATAAGAAATGCCAGGCTGGATGAAGCTCAAGCTGGAATCAAGATTAGTGAGAGAAATATTTATAATCTCAGATATGCAAATGACACCACCTTAATGGCAGAAAGCAAAATGGAACTAAAGAGCCTTTTGATGAAAATGAAAAAGGAGAGTGAAAAAAAAATGGTTTAAAACTCAATATTCAAAAAACTAAGATCATGGCATCCAGTCCTGACACTTCATGGCAAATAGATGTTGAAAGAGTGGAAACAGTGACAGACTTTATTTTGGGGGCTCCAGAATCACTGCAGATGGTGACTGGGGCCATAAAATTAAACTGGCTCCTTGGAAGAAAAGCTATAACAATCCTAGACATTGTGTGAAAAGGCAGAGACATCACTTAGCCGACAAAGGTCTGTATATTCAAAGCTATAGTTTTTCCAGTAGTCATGTATGGATGTGAGAGCTGGACCATAAAAAAAGCTGAACTCTGAAGAAATGATGCCTTTGAACTATAGTGCTGGAAAAGATTCTTGAGAGTACCTTGGACAGCAAGGATATCAAATTAGTAATTCCTAAAGGAAATCAACCCTGAATATTCATTGGAGGAACTGATGCCGAACCTAAAGCTTCAATACTTGGGCCATCTGATGGGAAGATCCGATGCATTGGAAAATACCCTGTTGCTGGGAAACATTGAGTGCAGGAGGAGAAGGGGACAACATAGAATGAGATAATTGGATTGACATGAGTTTGAACTCAGGGAAATAGTGAAGAACAGGGAAGACTGGGGTGCTGCAGTTCACGGGGTCACAAAGAATCAGACCGGACTGAGTCATTGAAGTACAACAACAACAATAAAATTAGCCTTACACCTGTCAGGGGAGTTGGTAATTTCCTCAGTTCTGTCTTGTCACAACAGAAATTTGAAGTGATGGACCAGTATTACAGCCCTCGGATGGATCAGTATTACAGCTCCTTGTTACAGCTCAGTTATATTTAGAAAGTAAAGGAAAGTACATCCTCAAGGCATGAGGGCATGCCGACCCAAAAGACATGAAGAGAAGAGAGGCCCCTGGCCCTTTGGCTCCTCTTTTTATATGTTTTTTTCTCTTCCCCCTGGGCCTGCCCTATGTAAATTGGGCTAGCCAGGAGTGCTATTTATTCTACCTGAGGTCCTTACTCTGGTCCTTGGACCTTCCTTTGTTCCCTTTTCACGGGCTTTTCCCTTCCTTGTCTTTTAGCTACCACCGTTTTGGACTCCTTTTTCCTATTCTAACTACCTAACACACCTAAGAAGTAACTATCATACACTGATTCCATGGCCCTTCCGATCTAAGATAAATAAGGACAACAATCCCTCCTCCCCTTGGGAAATTAGAGCTAGAATGAAAAATTAGGGAATACAACCCCAAACTCTTACTTCCCCAGTGAATATTTTACCCCTGTATTTTTTATGCTCTTCGTAAGCAGCTTCCCAAAGAAACTTTGGGCAGCAACTCCTCACCTGTCTGCTCTCCCTCTGAGAGAATGTCCTTGCTTAAATAAATTTTTACTTCATTTTATTAACCTGTTAAGAAGAGATGGCAAGAATACACAGAAGAACTGTACAAAGAAGATCTCCACGACTCAGATAATCACGACGGTGTGATCACTGACCTAGAGCCAGACATCCTGGAATGTGAAGTCAAGTGGGCCTTAGAAAGCATCACTACAAACAAAGCTAGTGGAGGTGATGGAATTCCAGTTGAGCTATTCCAAATCCTGAAAGATGATGCTGTGAAAGTGCTGCACTCAATATGCCAGCAAATTTGGAAAACTCAGCAGCGGCCAGAGGACTGGAAAAGGTCAGTTTTCATTCCAATCCCAAAGAAAGGCAATGCCAAAGAATGCTCAAACTATGACACAATTGCACTCATCTCATACGCTAGTAAGGTAATGCTCAAAATTCTCCAAGCCAGTCTTCAGCAATAAGTGAACCATGAACTTCCTGATGTTCAAGCTGGTTTTAGAAAAGGCAGAGGAACCAGAGATCAAATTGCCAACATCCACTGGATCATGGAAAAAGCAAGAGAGTTCCAGAAAAAACATCTATTTCTGCTTTATTGGCTAGGCCAAAGCCTTTGACTGTGTGGATCACAATAAACTGTGGAAAATTCTGAAAGAGATGGGAATACCAGACCACCTGATCTGCCTCTTGAGAAATTTGTATGCAGGTCAGGAAGCAACGGTTAGAACTGGACATGGAACAAGAGACTGGTTCCAAAAAGGAAAAGGAGTACATCAAGGCTGTATATTGTCACCCTGTTTATTTAACTTCTATGCAGAGTACATCATGAGAAACGCTGGACTGGAAGAAACACAAGCTGGAATCAAGATTCCTGGGAGAAATATCAATAGCCTCAGATATGCAGATGACACCACCCTTATGGCAGAAAATGAAGAGGAACTAAAAAGCCTCTTGATGAAAGTGAAAGTGGAGAGTGAAAAAGTTGGCTTAAAGCTC
>NW_011489250.1:45222-49692 GCF_000754665.1 Bison bison bison | reverse complement strand
CATGGAAAATAGATGGGGAAACAGTGGAAACAGTGTCAGACTTTATTTTTCTGGGCTCCAAAACCACTGCAGATGGTGACTGCAGCCATGAAATTAAAAGACGCTTACTCCTTGGAAGGAAAGTTATGACCAACCTAGATAGCATATTCAAAAGCAGAGACATTACTTTGCCAACAAAGGTTCGTCTAGTCAAGGCTATGGCTTTTCCTGTGGTCATGTATGGATGTGAGAGTTGGACTGTGAAGAAAGCTGAGCGCTGAAGAATTGATGCTTTTGAACTGTGGTGTTGGAGAAGACTCTTGAGAGTCCCTTGGACTGCAAGGAGATCCAGCCAGTCCATTCTGAAGGAAATCAGCCCTGGGATTTCTTTGGAAGGAATGATGCTAAAGCTGAAACTCCAGTACTTTGGCCACCTCATGTGAAGAGTTGATTCATTGGAAAAGACTCTGATGCTGGGAAGGATTGGGGGCAGGAGGAGAAGGGGACAACAGAGGATGAGATGGCTGGACGGCATCACTGACTCTCTGGAGTGAGTCTGAGTGAACTCCAGGAGTTGGTGATGGACAGGGAGGCCTGGCATGCTGCGTTTCATGGGGTCGCAAAGAGTCGGACACGACTGAGCGACTGATCTGATCTGATCTGGTTAACCTGTCTGCTTCATCCTTGATTTATTTTGCAATGAAGTAAGAGCTTTAAATTCACCAGGATCATATTTATATCATTTAATTGTAAAATATTTTTAAGTATAATATTTTGAACCAAAGTATCTATTCAAACTACCTCTGTGGCTGACCTGTTTGTTTTCTGACAAGTGTATCTTGATGAACAAAGTTTTTCAGCTTGATAAAATTTAATTTATCATTTAAAAAAAAATATGGTCAGTGGCTCTTTAGGTGTGTACTTTCTGAGAAATCATTGTGTTGTGAAATGAAATATTTTCTGCTATACCAATAAACAAGCCATATTACAGTCATTCAGGAATCCCAGTCTTTCAAATGCAAACTTATGAGCCCAGGTTAAACAATACCAGCCATTCAGCTGCCATCAATCACTTTGTCCACTGTAAGAGCTGAGCAACTTAGAGCTGGGTGGATACAAGAAAGTGCAAGAGGCAACCATCCACCATATTCTCCACTCCCTAAGGTAAAGGAGAAATTAAGGATGTGAACAATAGCCATTCAAAAAGCAAGATGTGACCCCAGATAAGTGAGATGCATATAAAAGAAATTATTTCAGTAAACCTAGACTCTTGCATCTTCCTATACACAGAAGAGTGCTAAATCCCTTAGTGTGTGAGATCCAGTTTTCCTTAATAACAGTATTCTTTTGCATTCAGATTACCTGTCTCCTTGCTGCAAACTTCTATATAGCCTGAATCTTCCCCTCACCTCCTAGGAGTCTCTCTGGGCTACCTGAGATGCTATTTCCTGGACTTGGGGTTCTCATGATTCTCATCAACTATACTTAATTCTTAACTCGTGAGTATTTTTTTCAGTTGACAGCGTACTTGAAGGATGTAAAAACATATTATGCATTTACTTCTAGTGTTTATGTTAGTCCATACATCGACTGAGAGAGAATAATCATGGTAAAATATTATGCCTCAGTCAAAAGCCATATTATACATCTAAACACTAATTTTCTTTTAACTTCTCTAGCAATATTTTGTGGGTTTGATATAACTATTTTGCCTAGTATTTCTTATATAGTAGTTCCCCTGCCTTTATCCGTGGTTTTGTTTTCCATGTTTCCAGTTACCCATGGTAAGCTGTTGGGTTTCCCTGGTGGCTCAGGTGGTAAAGGATCTGCCTGCAGTGCAGGAGACCCTGGTTCAATCCCTAAGTCAGAAAGATCACCTGGAGAAAAGAATAGCTATCCACCCCAGTATCCTTGACTGGAGAATTCCATGGACAGAGGAGCCTGGCAGGCTGCAGTTCATGGGGTCACAAAGAGTCAGATATGACTGAGTGGCTAACATAGTAAAATGAATAGAAAATATTAAATGAAAAATTCTAGAAATAAAAGTTCTGAAGTTTTGTGAAATGAAAATAGCTCCTGCCATATTAATCATCAAAAAAAGTCACAGCCATCAGCGATTTCTGGCTTCCAAATGTGAACAAGGGCAACCAAAACTGCAATCCAGAGGATGCTGCCACCGCTCAAGGTAATTGCTGAGGAGCTGGTGAAATGCAAGAAGCAAGGTGAACAAGGAAACAAGACTGGTCCCAAACAGCTGAGATACATATGAAAGGAAGGAAATCAGTGAGTCCAGAGGCTTGTGTTTTCATATACACAGAAAACTAAATTCCTTAATTTGATATCTGATCTTTGATGTTCAGACTGCTTCCTCCTTTTGTTGCAAACTTGTATATAGACTGGCTTCCCCCTGCTACTGAGATGCTGTCTCCTGGGCTCAACTTCCTAACATTCTCACCAAATAAAATAAGTCTCTACTTTCAGATTGCAACTATCGTTTTTAGTCAACAGTTTTAAAGTGCACATTATTTTAAGTAGTATGATAAAACCTCTCACCACCATACTCATTCCCCTTGAGATGTGCATTATCCCTTTGTCAAATGTATCCTGCCAATAAGTCACATAGTAGATCAGTGCAAAGAAATATGGGGGAAGAATAGAATGGGAAAGACTAGAGATCTCTTCAAGAAAATGAGGGATACCAAGGGAACATTTCAGGCAAAGATGGGCACAATAAAGGACAGAAATAGTATGGGCGAAATAGAAGCAGAGATATTAAGAAGAGGTGGCAAGAATATACAGAACTATACAAAAAAGATCATTGTGACCTAGATAACTATGGTTGTGTGATCATTCACCTAGAGCCAGACATCCTTAAATGAGAAGTCAAGTGAGCTTCAGGAAACATCACTATGAACAAAGCTAGTGGAGGTGACGGAATTCCAGTTGAGCTACTTCAATTCCTAAAAGATGATGCTGTGAAAGTGCTGCACTCGATATGTCAGCAAATTTGGAAAACTCAGCAGTGGCCACAGGACTGGAAAAGGTATGTTTTCATTCCAATCCCAAAGAAGGGCTATGCCAAAGAATGTTCAAACTACCGCACAATTGCATTCATTTCATATGATAGCAAAATAATGCTCAAAATTCTCCAAGTCAGGCTTCAACAGTACAGGAACCAAGAACTTCCAGATGTTCAAGTTGGATTTCAAAAAAGCAGAGGAACCAGAGATCAAATTTCCAACATCTGTTGGATCATCATAAAAGCAAGAGAGCTCCAGAAAAACATCTCTTTCTGCTTTATTGATTACGCCAAAGCCTTTGACTGTGTCATGTAGATCAAAGCAAACTGTGGAAAATTCTTCAAGTGATGGGAATACCAGACCATGTTACTTGCTTCCTGAGAAATCTGTATTCAGGTCAAGGAGCAATAGTTAGAACCAGACATGGAACAACATGGAACAACAACATGGAACGGAGTACATCAAGGCTGTATACTGTCACCCTGTTTATTTAACTTACATGCAGAGTAGACCATGAGAAATGCCAGGCTAGATGAAGCACAAGCTGGAATCAAGGATTGTCGGGAGAAATATCAATAACCTCAAATATACAGATGACACCACCCTTATGGCAGAAAGTGAAGAACTAAAGAGCCTCTTGATGAAAGTGAAAAGACACTGAAAAAGCTGGTTTAAAACTCAACATTCAAAAAACTAAGAGCATGGCATCTGGTCCCATCACTCCATGGCAAATAGATGGAGAAACAATGGAAATAGTGACAGTCTTTATTTTCCTGAACTCTGTAATCACTGCAGATGGTGACTACAGCCATGATATTAAAAGACACTTGCTTCTTGGAAGAAAAGCTATGACCAAGTCCATCTAGTCAAAGATTTGTTTCTCCCCAGTAGTCATGTATGGATGTGAGAGTTGAACTATAAAGAAAGCTGAGTGCCGAAGAATTGATCCTTTTGAACTATGATGTTGGAGAAGACTCTTGAGAATCCCTTGGACTGAAAGGACATCAGTCAATCCTCAAGGAAATTAGTCCTGAACATTCATTGGAAGGACTGATGCTGAAGCTGAAGCCCCAATACTTTGGCCTCCTGATGCAAAGAACTGACTCATTGGAATAGACCCTGATGCTGGGAAAGATTGAAGGTGGGAGGAGAAGGGGATGACAAAGGATGAGATGGTTGGATGTCATCACTGACTCAGTGAACATGAATTTGAGCAATCTCTGGGGGTTGGTGATAGACAGGGAAGCCTGGCATGCTGCAGTCCATGGAGTCACAAAGAGTTGGACATGGCTGAGCAACTGAACTGAACTGAGTCATTTTGGCTATTATGTCAACTGTCACAGTATTGCAGCAGTATTATGTTTAAACTTTGGCCACCTCATGCGAAGAGTTGACTCATTGAAAAAGACTCTGATGCTGGGAGGGATTGGGGGCAGGAGGAGAAGGGGACGACAGAGGACGAGATGGCTGG
>NW_011489250.1:28538-45122 GCF_000754665.1 Bison bison bison | reverse complement strand
TGAGTGAACTCCAGGAGTTGGTGATGGACAGGGAGGCCTGGCATGCTGTGATTCATGGGGTCGCAAAGAGTCGGACACGACTGAGCGACTGAACTGAACTGAACTGAGTTTATTTAATAATTTCATAGAGCAAGAATAGTAAATCTGGAAACTTGAAAATAAAAACAGAACTTGGAAAGTGGTTTCTTTAAGTGAAAAAGATCATAGTTCTTGGCATAATAAGGACATTAAAAATGTACTTAGGTTGCTAAGATCTATGGTAAGAATAAATCTATCCATGGGAATATGAAGACAAGAGTAAGGAAAAAATTGTGCATGTTTTGCTATGGCACCTCAATTGTAAACATTGTACACATGTGATAAGTTCTTAGTTAAGACGAAAAACACATTACTTTTGCACAATGAGGTATTTTGAGAGAGATATAGAATCAGATTCCCATAATTTACTACAATGTATTATTATATTTTTCCTCTTATTAGCTATTGTTGCTAATCTCTTACTATACCTAACATAAATTCAACTTCTTCATAAATATATATGCATAGCAAAAACATATTATATATAGGCTTTAGGACTATCAGTTGTTTCAAGTATCCCCTGGCTTTGATAAATGTATGCTTTTAGTCCAATAAATTTGACTTTTTAAGATTAGGTTGTGCACTTGATAGAAAAGAGAGGTAAAGAAAACATTACAAGGGAAACCTTTAAAGAAAAAAAATTAATAACAACAAACAAGTAACTACTCAAAACATGTTGGAGGATCAAGAAAAAAAAAAAATCAAGGCTCTCTTAATTTTAGTTGCATAGCCAATTAAATAATTAAGGGAAAAATAACATACTAATATTAAAACAAAAGAGAAAACATGCTCCAGCTCATGATATTTGACTAACCACTTTAATGGTACAAATAATTATGCTAAGAAATAAATCAACATAAGCATCCATTACTAAAATCCATATATTATTATCCCTACTGGTTGGTTACATGTCAGCACAAATGGAAATCATTAGAAGAGTAATAGGCCCCCTTCCTCCCTAAAATGTTAAAAAAGGCCAAGTGGATTACCTATACTTTTACCCTCACCATGCAGTAACCTGTATGTTATTAGAAGAGATCTAGTAAAACAAAATTTAAGTAAGATTTAAAGTCTCAGAATATAATACCCTAAATGCTCAGGATGGCTTTGAAAATCATTATATAAGTTGTCCTATAAGAAAGAAATAAGAAAACCATAAATTGAAAGTAAAATCAGCAAATATTGTCAATGAGATGACACAGATTTTAGATTTATCTGACAAGGACTTTAAAACAGATATCATAAAATTGATTCAATGACTAATTAAAAACAGTTGATTTTTTAAAAATAAATATGTCAATCAATAAATAAAAGTTCTCAGTAAGAAATAAAACAGAAAGGAGAATCAAATGGAAATTCTAGAACTAAAAAGCACAATATCAGTTTTCTAAAGCTTTGGATGGGTTAATTAGTAGAAAAAGGAAAGTAAAGAAAAGAATCAGTGAACATGAAGATAGAATGGTAGAGATTATCCCCCTGTAAAAAATAAAATAAGCTTAAAGCAAATAAATACAAACTCAGAGCTCTATAGGACTCCAACAGACCTATTATTCATGTTGTCAGAGTCCCTGTGAGAAAAGAGAAATTTGGTGGCTGAAAAAATAGTAACAAAAGAAATAATGTCTGATTTTTAAGGAACCTCCATACTGTTCTCCAGGGATTCACTGGTGACTCGGTCATTAAAGAATCTGTATGCAATGCATGAGACCTGGGTTCAGTCCTTGGACTAAGAAGATCCCCTGGAGAAAGAAATGGCACTCACTCAAGTATTCTTGCCTGGGAAATCCCATGGACAGAGAAACCTGGTGAGCTACAGTCCATGTGGTTGCAAGAGTCAGACATGACTCAGTGACTAAACCACCACCACCACCACCATACTGTCCTCTACAGTGGCGGTATCAATTCACATTCCTATCAATAGTGTAGGAAGGTTCCAGTAAGGCGAGTGCAGAGAAAAAGACAGCAAGCCGGGTGGTCAGGCAAGAAAAGGGAAATTTATTAGAAAGAAAAGAGAGGGTGACTGGCCCTTAAGGAGAACCAGTGTCCTCCCTTTCTGATGGAGTATACCCCACCAATGAAAAATTATCTGAAGGAATGGTCACATAGCCAGAGGTCTGGAATCTGGTGGTCTCGCAACTTTGATAGGCACCAGTGAGATAACAGGATGCCATTTGGGCAATTTGGTCAGTCTCAAGGACCATTGTGATTTTATTCTTTGTTTGGGAGGTCAACATAACAAGCCATCTTATAAATGACCCACGTCACCCTATCATTCCAGCCTTTTTGATTTAGGATAACGGCTGAAGGTCAATCTTTTATAACTGCTTCCTGCAGGATAGGGGTAAGATAAGAAAAGGCTGGAATGCCAGCCAAAGGGGATTTATGTGGGGTCAAAGTTTTTGATAATCTGAGTGAGTTAGAAGTAGCTTGTGGATAGTTAGGTTGGTGAAGGCTTGTAAGCGATCCTGAGATTTTGAAAATAGAAGTATTAAACATAGGCCAAAATTTAGAATAAAGGTAAGTAGAAGGAGAGGGCCTAGAAAAGGTAAGACCCAGGGTATCCAATTCCAATTGCTTAACCAGTTTTCCCATGAATTACTGAGGTGTTGGCATATTCTTGAGGCCCTGTTTGTCAGATTCCTTGCTGCTGCCTTTTCAACACCTGATTTATTGCTGTAGAAACAGCAGGCTTCCTCCAAAAATAGGTGTAGGCCTCCTTTTTCTGCTGTGAGGAGGTCTAATCCTCTTCTGTTTTGGAGGACCAAGGCTGTCAGGGAATCTAGCTGATTTTGGATAGTGATAAGGCTGTTAGCTGTTTCTTCTAGGCTGTCAAGGAGGTCTGCAGAAAGGCTTTGATAGTAATTTAAAGGGGTTTTGGGTCCTGCAGTCCCTGTCCCAATCCCTGACTATTCCTAAACTGATTAATAGAGGAATGAATTGAATTGCCTGTCTGGGTCTGTTATAAGTTAGTGGGATAGGAAAGGTCTGATTGTTAGGAGCAATAGAAATATCTGGAGCCAGATATACTAGGGTGCATGTTCCTATCCAGTTAATGGGAAGACATAATAAATAGTGGTTCCACATAAGAAAAATATTCCAGGAGTAAGAAGACAACAGCTGAAATCAATAGCAAATATGAGTTTTTCTGGGAACTTGTTGGTAGTCTCTGAAATTGACAGTGAACTCGCCAGTATAGCCCCTACAAGAGGAGTATTTATACCATATGCAGAAGGGAGTCTCCCTGAGAAAGTAAGAGAATGTCCTGCAGTTCCTGAGACATGATAGACAGATCCACCTGAAGGGAAGGAGAGATGTGAAGTGTGTACAGAGGTGTGTCGGTATAGTTCTTAGTTGGGGGTAAGAATTGTTTATAGAGTTTTGTCTGAAAAAAAAACAGAAAGGAGCCTGTTGTAAATGAATGTCAGAGGTGGTGGTATTAAGGAGCAGTAACTAGGCTAGATCAGAGGGTGGGCTTGGGATAGTAATAGAGGCTTTGAATTTTGAGAGAAGGCATCTCCCAAGAATAGGAGGGGGGCATTTTGGGAGTATGAGAAAAGAATGGGAAAATGAGGTATCTTGAGGTGTGCAATGTAGAGGCTCAGATATTCATGGTGTAGATTTTAAGCTGTCAACCCCCATTACAGAGACCTGAGAGACCCTGGCTTTTCTGGAGTAGGCAGGCATAGCAAAGTAAGTTGCCCCCGTGTCAATGAGAAAGGAGATTGGCTTACCTGCCACTGTAAGAGTTACCCTGGGCTCCTTAAAGGTGATGAGAACTGTGGCCTGAGACCCTGCACACCTTCAGTCTTCAGCGGTGTCTGAGGAGCCTGGGCAGAGCTGGGTCAGAGGACTCCTGCTCTAGACCAAGAGGAGATGTCCAGATCTCTGGATGGGGATTTGGGCAGTCAACCTTTCAATGTCCCTTTATGCCACAGCTGGGACATGGACCTGGAGGGGGCCTTGGCTTTAGGCATGAGCAGGCCCAGTGGCCTTCTTTGCTGCATTTGCAGCAGGGCCCAGGTGGCTTCCTTTCTTTGTTGGCTGATGGAGGCATGGAGCTATGTAGGGCAGTGGCTAAAACGTGGCATTTGGCCTGATCTCATTGGGCCTACTCTAGCTTTGCCTGTTCTTCCCAGTATTGAAAATCTTAAAGGCTAAATTTAAAAGGTCTCATTGAGGGGTTTGAAGCCTTCTTCTGCCTTTTTTAAGTTTCTTTACAATATCTGGGGATGACTGGGAGATAAAATGGGTATTAAGGACAATGGTGCCCTCTGCTGAAGTAGGGTCTAATTTTGTATATTTTTGTAGTTCCTCGTTAACCTGGCTAGAAATTGTGCTGGGTTTTCATCTAGTCGTTATTTCCTGGAGTTTATCAGAGTTAACAGCTTTATGCCCTGCCTTTTGAAGGCCCACAATGAGGCAAGCAACCATGTGATTACCGGTGTTCATCCAGGTCTCCCTGTCTGATAATCCCAGTTGGGATCATCTCGGGGGGCAGCTGTTGCCCCTACAGGCTTAGTGTCATCTCTCCAGTGTATCTCATCAGCATGCACCTAAGAGGCTTGCCATACTCATTCTGGGAGGAGAGTTGAGGAAAGTACGATGTAAATATCATGCCAGGTTAAGTCATAACACTGCTAAGATACTTGAATTCTTTTAATAATTATCAGGGTCTGAGGAGAAGAAGCCAAGATGCTTTTCAATCTGAGATAAATCGGTGAGGGAGAATGGGACATGAACCCAAACAATGCCTTCTGCTCCAGCTACTTCCCATAAAGGGAGGAGTGGGGCAGGGGAAGGAGTGGGGTTCTGCAGTGAAGTTTCCTGTTTTAAAGTTGTTTGGAACCAGGTACGTGGAGGGGATCTAGGGAGGTCTGGGTAAAGCCTTGGGATCCTCAGGGTACAGGTGGGGCTGAGGTCTCAGAGCTTATCTCAGGCACAGGCTGGGGAAGGGGGTTGGCAGCTGGGGCGGCCTTGAGAAGGAGGGAGGGAGGAGGGGACAGAAGGTGGAGGTTGTGGAACTGGATCTGGAGTGGGTGAAAGGGGACTGGGAGTGCTAGGGGGTGGGCTGTGGTCAGAAGGGCCAAAGGAAGAAGAAAAGTCTGAACAGGGATTGGGAGACATTGTATTAGGAGGATGTGGCCCAGAGTAGGAGTATTTGAGAAGTAGTACAGGATTCACAGAGAGAGGTCAAGAGCTAAGAGCAAAGAAAGCCTGAGCATAAGGGATTTCTAACCACTTGCCATTGCGGCAGAAGTTACCAAGGTCCCGTGGAGTGTTAAAATCAAGAGTTCCATTTTCTGGCCACTGGGACCTGTTAAAAGTCTGTATTGTGGCCAAACAGTGTTAGAATAGTAAATAAGTCTTTTTAGTCTATACATCCCCTTGGAAGCCCAAAGCTTTTGGTTTTGGAGAAGACATCCTAGAGGAGTAGATTTTAAGGGCTGGGATTGAGAATTTCCCATTGAGGCTGAATAGGGAGGTTAGACAAGGGCTAAAGAAAGTGAGGAGAAAGTGAGGAGGAAGGTCCGAGAGAAAACGCGTCCCCATTATCAGAACTTTCCAGAGAGTAAGAATAGTCTGCTTTGAAAAGATCATCCCCTATTTCAAAGTCAGATGGGGCACAAGGCCAAGGTTCCGAGGGCCTTGGGGATCCTCCCACCTAGTGTAGGACTTGGAAATGAGGTGAGAGAAAGGATCCAAGAGAATGGGATTTCACTCTCCCTTGTAATCAATGGATGAAATGTGGCTGATGTGTGGATGTCAGTCCAGCAAAGCAAGTGGAGAGTCCCGACCCGGAGCTTGTCTCAGTTTCTCAGCAAGGTCCAAGGGAGGGGATCACCGGAGGTGGGCTTGTGAGAAGAGCCCACCCAGTGGGGTGGATCGCCGGGTTTCTGCACGAGAATATAAGGCGAGTGAAGATAAAAGAGAGTGAGCCAGGCAGTCAGGCAAGAAAAGGGAATTTTATTAGAGGGAAAAGAGAGGGTGACTGGTCCTTAAGGAGAACCAGCGTTCTCCCTTTCTGACTGAGTCCTTCTTATACTTCACCAATGAAAAATTCTCTGAAGGGATGGTCACACAGCTGGAGGTGCAGAACCTGGTGGTCTCACAGCTTTGAGAAGATAAGTGCCAGTGAGATAACAGGATGCCATTTGGGCAACTTGGTCAGTCTCATGGATCACTGTGATTTTATTCCTCATTTCCAAGGTCAACATAGGGAGCCATCTTATCAATGAGACCCCATGTGGACCTTATCAGTTCCTATTTCTCCAAATTTTCTCCAGGATTTATTATCTGTAGACTTTTTGTTCGTTTGTTTTGTTTTGTTTTCCTTTTGTGGTTCGGTGATTTCCTTTTGTACTATGCTTCTGTTCTGTTACTTTTGGTTTATGTGAATCTGTTTTACGTTTTTCAGCAGTGAAATTACCTTGATCTTTTAATTGAGGGTGGTTCTTCTGCTTCTTCATTTTACTTATATTTTTCTTGCTCCATGAGTTTAGGAGAAACAATTATTTACTATGGCCTTGGAGAGCTATATTTGTTAGGATCATCCATGTGTATGACTTCCCTGGTGGCTCAGAGAGTAAAGTGTCTGCCTACAGTGCTGGAGACCTGGGTTCAATCCCTGGGTTGGGGAGATCCTCTGAAGAAGGAAATGGCACCCTACTCCAGTACTCTTTGCCTGGAAAATCCCATGGAGAGAGGAGCATGGTAGACTCCTATAGTCCATGGGGTTGCAAAGAGTCAGACATGACTGAGCAACTTCACTCATTCACTCATTCCATGTGTATAATGAGTGGGTTTAATAGCTTTTGATGTGAGGGCTGTTTTTTACCATGGATTCTTGCTCCTCTTTTCTAAGTATATGCTGGCCATTGTCCTCTTGATAAGAGGTGTCACTCATGTTGTGGTGACCAAAGCCTACACTGGATATGGAGCAGGGCCTCCTCTTTTTTCTGTGGTTGTCACTTCCCTGTCAGAAGCAGAGGCTTGTTCCTAATCATTGGAGCAGAATCCCTCATGTTTGTTTCTGAGCTACACTTCTGAGTTTTGGTGCTAGGTTGGCAAGATAGGAGTGGCCCCACTGGGTGAGGAACCAGAGTATTCCTCCACCGAAGCTGTTCACTGGTGAGTGTGCTCTGTTGTGTAACCTTTCATCTGTTGTGTGGTCTCACAAAGTACACTATTGTTGGCACTGCCCTTGACCCTACCTCCACTGTGAGAATGTCAGCAATTGGCCCTAGTGTCCCTCAGGCATTATTTTCACAAGGTCACCAGTGTAGATCCACTGAAGACAGGTCCCAGGACCTCAGTAGTAGGTTACCTGGACCCTCTGTGGGAGTTCTGGAGGCATCTCAGCCCTGACCCAGTGGCCCAGCCCAGCTCCTGCACGCATGTGCCCACAAAGCCCATAGGTGCTAAGGCCAGACCTGCCCCAGCTGTCAGAGCACCCATTGTCTGTTTGTACGTCCTACAGGTGCTGAACTTATAAAGGCAGTGGTGAAGGTATAAATTTGCAGCTCATGCAGCAGTGACAAGAGATTTTAGCCCTGCTTTCTAAGTTGTGTGGTCCTTGGGGTTCAGCTGTGGTTTCAACCTTACCTCTGTGCATTGGCAATCCACTGAGCTCTGCGCCCAGGGCCTCTGAGGCAGTAGTTGGCTCAGAAGCTCACTCAGGCAATGGCTAGTACATATGAAGCCACTTAGGTGGGAGTTGACTGAGGCAGTGCCTGGGTCATGGGAATTCATCTCGGTGACTGCTGGGGTATGCTTTCATAAAGCCTGCAGGACTGGGGCCTGGTACATGGAGAAAAAGACTGAAGACAAAACCCTGCCCCTCCTCTCATGCACCATTTAATAATGATGGTTTGCTTCTTTGGGGAACCTGGGCTTCTTCTAGGAACACTCTTGGTTGCAGACTTACCACATTCCAGTCCCTTCAGGCTATCTCCATGAAGCCAACATCTGTCTTCCACGTCTGTCCTCTAAACCTGGAGCTTCAGTTTCAGTTCCTAGCCCCTGCGCATATCAGTGCACATATGTCTCAGACTGGCACATGCAGGGTGGTGGTAGTGTCCATCTGTGTAAGTCTCTCTTTGTTCTAGCTGCCACAAACCAGTTATTGTGCTCTTCTCTGAGCCTCTGAAGCTCCCTTTTGGTTTTGCCTGATCTTATCAGTAGACTTCCCAGAGTGAGGAAACATTTCCTCTTCTTCAGCTCCTTTCAGGGGCATAGGCCTTGTTCTGCTTTCTCTCTCTCTGTTTTTATCCCTTGGGTCCTATCAAGGTACATGGATATCTTTTTGTCTGTTCAAATTTTTAAGGTCTTCCATTAGTACTCAGTATGTGTTCTATGAGAATTTTTCCATTTGTAGATGTATTTATGATGTCGTGGTGTGAGTGATGTATTTATGCCAAGATCCATGTCCTACTCCACCATTATTGGATCTCAGAAACAATCTGCTGGATCATATTTGGCCCAACTGCCAACCAAACTATTTTTTTTTTTCCATTCCATACACCAGAATTCCATTTTTTCTTTTTACATCCTATCAAGATTGTTTTTCTTTCTTTTTTTTTGATATAGACATTTTAATGGATAGGCCATGTGAAATGGCATCTCATTGTGGTTGTGGGATTTGTGTTTCTCTAGTGGTTAGTGCAATATCTGAACCATGAACATCCAGATGTTCAAGCGGGTTTTATAAAAGGCAGAGGAACCAGAGATCAAATTGCCAACATCCACTGGATCATCGAAAAAGCAAGAGAGTTCCAAAAAAACATCTATTTCTGCTTTATTGACTATGCCAAAGCCTTTGACTGTGTGGATCACAATAAACTGTGGAAAAGTCTGAAAGAGATGGCAATACCAGACCATCTGACCTGCTCTTGAGAAATCTGTATGCATATCAAGAAGCAACAGTTAGAACTGGACATGGAACAACAGACTGGTTCCAAATAGGAAAAGGAGTACATCAAGGCTGTATATTGTCACCCTGCTTATTTAACTTATATGCGGAGTACATCATGAG
This sequence comes from Bison bison bison, assembly GCF_000754665.1. Taxonomy (NCBI): domain Eukaryota; kingdom Metazoa; phylum Chordata; class Mammalia; order Artiodactyla; family Bovidae; genus Bison; species Bison bison. The sequence continues at coordinate 36,013 of NW_011489250.1, read as the reverse complement.
AAACACTCGGCTAGAGGAAGCACAAGCTGGAATCAAGATTTCTGGGAGAAATATCAATAACTTCAGATATGCAAATGACACCACCCTTATGGCAGAAAGTGAAGAGGAACTAAAAAGCCTCTTGATGAAAGTGAAAGTGGAGAGTGAAAAAGCTGGCTTAAAGCTCAACATTCAGAAAACGAAGATCATGGCATCTGGTCCCATCACTTCATGGGAAATAGACGGGAAACAGTGAAAGCAGTGTCAGACTTTATTTTTGGGGGGTTCCAAAATCGCTGCAGATGGTGACTGCAGCCATGAAATTAAAAGACGCTTACTCCTTGGAAGAAAAGTTATGACCAACCTAGATAACATATTGAAAAGCAGAGCCATTACTTTGCCAACAAATGTCCGTCTAGTAAAGGCTATGGTTTTTCCAGTGGTCATGTATGGATGTGAGAGTTGGACTGTGAAGAAAGCTGAGGGCTGAAGAATTGATGCTTTTGAACTGTGGTGTTGGAGAAGACTCTTGAGAGTCCCTTGGACTGCAAGGAGATCCAACCAGTCCATTCTAAAGGATATCGGTCCTGGGTGTTCTTTGGAAGGAATGATGCTAAAGCTGAAACTCCAGTACTTTGGCCACCATGTGAAGAGTTGACTCATTGGAAAAGACTCTGATGCTGGGAGGGATTGGGGGCAGGAGGAGAAGGGGACGACAGAGGATGAGATGGCTGGATGGCATCACTGACTCGCTGGACATGAGTCTGAGTGAACTCCGGGAGTTGGTGATGGACAAGGAGGCCTGGCATGCTGCAATTCATGGGGTCACAAAGAGTTGGACATGACTGAGCAACTGAACTGAACTGAACTGAGTGGTAAGTGATATCGAGCAAATTTTCATAAGTTTATTGACCATTGGTATATCTTCTTTAAAGAACTGTCAAGTCTTTTGCTCATTGTGATTTATTTTGTTGCTGTTGTTGAGTTGTAGCAGTCCTTAAACATATGGTTACTAAAGGGGAAAGGGAGCTGGGGGATAAATTAAGAGGCTGGGATTAACATATATACACTATTGTGCATAAAATAGTTTCTGTTTTTAAAGAGAAGCTTTCCATTATTTACTTAAGTATATGTGCCTTCCTAGGGTCAATTTCTTCACTCTTAAAGAAGAGTCTTTAAAATGCTGAGCTTGCCTGTGAATTTAGGCAGAAAACTAAATTCTGGGAGACTGGAGCAGCTCTCCAGGCAGGTTCATTTCTTTAAGCAGCTACACTGGAAATGGAGAAAAACAAATCCCCAAATCATGATATTTACATTGAGTCTTTTCAACTTGGCATTGAGCTCTGGCATTTCAACACTGGCATCGTCTCTCAGAGAAACCATACATGTGAGGAACTGTGAAGAATCAATGAGTGAATTTGAGATTTTTTGTCCTTGGAACAATATAGTCATGATTTACATAACTCCACTATGTCTTAACACTCCAAAGCCTATGTATCATTGAAATTGAATACATCGGTAATATATGACAGCCATTAGATTAAAAGTATTACAGGGGTAAATGATCTCATAGCTTTTATTCCCTCCTCTCCTCCTCCTCTGGTGTTGGTATGAATAAAATAATTGGCTAAAAGATTGTCTATGATATTCTTGTTTGATTCCTTTAAATGTTCTTTTATTAAATTATTAAGAATCAAAAAGATACTAGAAATAATAACATCTCGTCAGCCTTCAAGATTTGGAAGTTTGCCAAACAAGCCCTCTTAATCACTATTGGCTTTGTTGGACTTGTTGTATAATCCCTTATGCATATAATTTTATTTGTGTTCTAAAATGTATTGAAAGAGATTGTGTGATCTTCTGTTACTTAATATATTATTAATGAAATTGGTAAACAAAAATTGAGGGGCACTTCCAACTGCCTACAAGTCTAGATAAGTTCCAAGAATCTTTGATTCACTTCTTCCTTCTCTTACATCATGGGCCTTGGATGCTCACTATCAAAAATGATGACACTAATCATAGGCAACTCTGTGCTCTAAGCATGAAAGGGAATGGCCTAATTAGAAGAGCAGTGTTCAGGGGCTCATTAAATCAGGCTCTGGGATTCTGGCAGAAAAGTTTTAATGAGTTTGACTAAGTTTAGCACCCACAGTGCCTTATTAAATAGCTTCCCGATTAGCAAGATTTAAAACTTTATCATTGCCCTTGGGAACCTAGGGTTAATTAGATCCCTAATCTAGTAGAGCAATCGAGGGAAATTCTCAGGTATCAGTAAGTATCTGTTATTAAAAAATTTAAAGAAAACAAAGTTGTATGGTTGCCATGATAACACCTGGCAGAGGAATATATTTCATAGCAGTAAAATGTCCTCTCTCTGAACTGCACATCAAAACCAGCTAACTAGAGTCAATCCAGGTTTGGAATTAAATAATTGCCAGTTATATGATAAACTTTTAATAATAAAACACTGTCTTCTGTTGTCCTACTGCTGCTACTGCTACTGCTAAGTTGCTTCAGTCGTGTCCGACTCTATGCGTCCCCAGAGACGGCAGCCCACCAGGCTCCCTTGTCCTGGGATTCTCCAAGCAAGAACACTGGAGTTGTCCTACTACAAAGCAATAAATCCAAAATATGTTAATTCAAGCTCACAAATGAAAAAGAAATTTAATTAGTCTCTCAATTTTAAATAAAATCACAAAATTTCATTTAAAATATAATCATATATTATTCATTGTAATTAATCTGATATATATATATGAAGAAATGTAAAAATTTGCCTCTCATAGAAAAACTGAATATGTATCATCTTACTTTATAATGGTCTATTGTGTATCCATGAAGAAGTATTTCTCTTGAATAATCTTTAAGACTACCAGAAATCATACTAGATAATTATCCTCAAGTTTATAGCATAAATATCCATAGACACAAGGTATATGTTTCAGATGGAGAATACTTTACTAAAAAAGTGCTCAGGGCTGGTGCACTGGGATGACCCTGAGGGATGAGATGGGGAGGGAGGTACGAAGGGCATTCAGGATGGGGAACACATGTACACCCATGGCTGATTCTTGTCAATGTATGGCAAAAACCACAACAATACCAAAGTAATTAGCCTTCAATTAAAATAAATAAATTAATTTTAAAAAAACAAAAAATTTTAAATATGGAGATAATAATAGGTATAGTATAACACATGTTTAGAAACTAGTACAATGGTTAATCTTTGAAATACAATATTTGTCTCTGATGACTTTTTTAAAAATGCAAAATTTAGATAGAAATTAGGCTTTCTTAATCCTATCCTTTTTTTCCCACCTTGCTATAGCAATCATCAGTATAATAAAATTCAGTTCAGTTAAGTCACTCAGTTGTGTGCAACTCTTTGCGACCCCATGAATTACAGCACGCCAGGCCTCCCTGTCCATCACCAACTCCCAGAGTTCACTCAGACTCACATCCATCGAGTTGATGATGCCATCCAGCCATCTCATCCTCTATTGTCCCCTTTCCCTCCTGCCCCCAATCCCTCCCAGCATCAGAGTCTTTTCCAATGAGTCAACTCTTCACATGAGGTGGCCAAAGTACTGGAGTTTCAGCTTTAGCATCATTCCTTCCAAAGAAATCCCAGGACTGATCTCCTTTAGAATGGACTGGTTGGATCTCCTTGCAGTCCAAGGGACTCTCAACACCACAGTTCAAAAGCATCAATTCTTCGACACTCAGCTTTCTTCACAGTCCAACTCTCACATCCATACATGACCACTGGAAAAACCATAGCCTTGACTAGATGGACCTTTGTTAGCAAAGTAATGGCTCTGCTTTTGAATATGCTATCTAGGTCGGTCATAACTTTCCTTCCAAGGAGTAAGTGTCTTTTAATTTCATGGCTGCAATCACTATCTGCAGTGATTTTGGAGCCCCCCAAAAATAAAGTCTGACACTGCTTTCACTGTTTCCCCGTCTATTTCCCATGAAGTGATGGGACCAGATGCCATGATTTTAGTTCTCTGAATGTTGAGCTTTAAGCCAACTTTTTCACTCTCCTCTTTCACTTTAATCAAGAGGCTTTTTAGTTCCTCTTCACTTTCTGCCATAAGGGTGGTGTCATCTGCATATCTGAGGTGATTGATATATCTCCCGGCAATCTTGATTCCAGCTTGTGCTTCCTCCAGCCCAGTGTTTCTCATGATGTACTCTGTATAGAAGTTAAATAAACAGGGTGACAATATACAGCCTTGATGTACTCCTTTTCCCATTTGGAACCAGTCTGTTGTTCCATGTCCAGTTCTAACTTTGGTTTCCTGACCTGCATACAGGTTTCTCAAGAGGCAGGTCAGATGGTCTGGTTTCGCCATCTCTTTCAGAATTTTCCACAGTTTATTGTGATCCACACAGTCAAAGGCTTTAGCATAGTCAATAAAGCAGAAATAGATGTTTTTCTGGAACTCTCTTGCTTTTTCAATGATCCAGCGGATGTTGGCAATTTGATCTCTAGTTCCTCTGCATTTCCTAAAACCAGCTTGAACATCTGGAAGTTCCCAGCATGTATAAATAATTCCTAAAGCTCAACAACAACACAAAACCAAATTAAAATATAAGTAAGGATTTGAATATACATTTGTTTTTCAAGGAAGATATAGAAATGACTAATAACACACGGTGAGATGATTAACAATGCCAGTCGTTAAGGAAATTCAAATTAAAACCACAGTGGATAACCCCTCTCATGTGGAAAGCTATTAATAAAGGGAAAAAATGGAAAGTAAGAAAGATAAAATGAAATAGCAAGTGTTGGCAAGGTGGGGAGAAATTGAAAACTACATTTATGGTTGAGATAGAAAATGTTAAGCAGTTATGAAAGACAATATGACAGTTCCTCTAAAATTTTATCATATAAATACTCTATGATCTAACAATTATGCTTATAAATACATAAAAAAAATTGAAAGCAGACACTTGAACAGATATTTGTATACAAATGTTCACAGCAGCCTAATTAATCATAACCTAAATGTGTGGAAAACATAAATGCCTAAAGGAAGATGAATGCATAAAGAAAATGGAGTATACACATATAATGAAATATTATTTGACCTGAAAACTGAATGCGATTCTGATAGAGGCTATAAAATGGATGAACCATGAGAGCATTTGTTGAAGCAAACTAAGCCAGAGACCAAACAAAAATTGTTGCATGATTAGACTTTTATGAAAGATATATAATGTGTGTGTGTGTGTGTGTGTTTTTTAGAAAGAAAGAATCATGGTTATCAGGAGGAGAAGACAGAGTTATTATTTCTAGGTGAGAAGTTTCAGTTTGGAATAATGACAATGTGCTGGAAATGGATTGTGTTATGGTTACACAAAAATGTGACTATGTATAATATCACTGAATTGTACAGCTGAAAATGGTAATTTGTATCTTATATGCATCTCAAAAAGTTAGGGGGAAAGCCCTTTAAATTACACTTACCTAGAGAAAATTATCATTAGTGCAAGTATGGAAGATGATAAGAAATATAAGAACATTTAACACATTATCTGCAATGAAAAAATACCTTCTTAAATATTATCTAAAGAGTATCTCATTAAAGAGAGTGTCATCATTTTGTTACCTATATTATATTTTTGATGTTTTAAAATTTAATGGCAATTTCCAACATGTATGGCAAAACCAATACAATATTGTAAAGTGAAAAAATAATAATAATAACAATAATAAATTTAAAAAAAGAATAAATCAATAAAAGAATTTCCCCTAAAAAAAAGAAATTATATAAAAACAAAAGATTTCACCCAAATTCTTTGGTTTTCTTCTTATATATTCATATTAAATGTACCACATTGCACCTTAGTGTTTTCAATTTTCCAGCCAATATATTTCAAACTGCCAAATAATAAAGTACAATAAAATGAAGGAAATAAAAAGATTTCTATATGTATTTATATTAAACTTATGGAGTCATATGTTTTACAAATAAACATTTTATTTTATTTATATTGTATATGTAAAATAAAGACTTTACTTATAAAATAAAATTTTACATGTAAAACATAAATGTTTTATATATAAAATAAAATTTTATAAAATATATGACTTTCATAAAACTTTACAAATGTAATGACACTGGAAGAATCTGAATAAATGTATTTGTTCCTTTCCACAGTAACTTGACCTTTAACACATCTGTAAAAAGATTTTTAAAATTATCAAAACTCCTCCCCCATTCTTGGTCTAAGGCCAATCTGACCTATTAGTTACTTAGCCTATATTATTTAAGTCTCAATGGACTTTTGCAGGTGACACACACACACACACAAAAAACTAGTGTTACCCTTAATCGCCAGGTGAATAAGTCCAAAAATCCGTTGCTGCTGAGGATTCATGGAATTATCTAAAATAATATGCAGGGAGGAGAGATGAATATATTTATTTACAAAATATTTAAAGAAGTCTTCTTAGAAAAATAACTTTAATTGTATGATGACTATAGGACCACTGTCGGCTATCCAGTTCAATGATGCAGTAACTGTAGGAAGATAACCAAAGGTATGAGCTCTAATTGTATTTTTACTTTTATTTATTGCATAAGAATTGAGACTATTCTGTAAATTTTAAAGAGAATTTTGATTAGAATTATTAAGAGCTATAAACTGTGGAAAATTCTGAAAGAGATGGGAATACCAGAACACCTGATCTGCCTCTTGAGAAATTTGTATGCCATTCAGGAAGCAACAATTAGAACTGGACACGGAACAGACTGGTTCCAAATAGGAAAAGGAGTTCATCAAGGCTGTATATTGTCACCCCGTTTATTTAACTTATATGCAGAGTACATCATGAGAAAGGCTGGACTGGAAAAAACGCAAGCTGGAATCAAGATTGCCAGGAGAAATATCAATAACCTCAGATATGCAGATGACACCACCCTTATGGCAGAAAGTGAAGAGGAACTAAAAAGCCTCCTGATGAAACTGAAAGTGGAGAGTGAAAAAGTTGGCTTAAAGCTCAACATTCAGAAAACGAAGATCATGGCATCCGGTCCCACCACTTCATGGGAAATAGATGGGGAAACAGTGGAAACAGTGTCAGACTTTATTTTGGGGGGCTCAAAAATCACTACAGATGATGACTGCAGCCATGAAATTAAAAGACGCTTGCTCCTTGGAAGGAAAGTTATGACCAACCTAGATAGCATATTCAAAAGCAGAGACATTACTTTGCCAACAAAGGTCTGTCTAGTCAAGGCTATGGTTTTTCCTGTAGTCATGTATGGATGTGGGAGTGGGACTGTGAAGAAGGCTGAATGTCGAAGAATTGATGCTTTTGAACTGTGGTGTTGGAGAAGACTCTTGAGAGTCCCTTGGACTGCAAGGAGATCCAACCAGTCCATTCTGAAGGAGATCAGCCCTGGGATTTCTTTGGAAGGAATGATGCTAAAGCTGAAACTCCAGTACTTTGGCCACCTCATGTGAAGAGTTGACTCTGT
>NW_011489250.1:7093-28438 GCF_000754665.1 Bison bison bison | reverse complement strand
CTCCGGGAGTTGGTGATGGACAGGGAGGCCTGGCATGCTGCGATTCATGGGGTCGCAAAGAGTCGGACACGACTGAGTGACTGATCTGATCTGATTTTTTATGAAAAACTAGCATAGGCAATTCATATAACGATACATTCAAGCATCTCAGGAAACTAGGGAGTTAAAAAAAAAAGGAATTTAATTGAAGGAGTTTTAACAGATTATTTCTGGTTTTATTTCCTTTCAGGAACCCTGTTTTATTTATACTGCACTACTTGGACCAACATGCTGCCTGAAGTTAGGCTACTGGGGTTAGTCTTCTCCTAATCTCCCACAGAGGGAGGTCAATGGGGCACCATCTTCCTTGATGATCAGATTTCAGAGGGATCACTCCTATGTCTATTAGAAAGACAGTCCTGGGTTATAAAATTGACAGCAGGCTTCAAAAAAAAATCAATTATCAATGGATTGCTTAAACACTTGTTTACTTTTGTAAGATGTGAAACTCTCTTTAAACCTAAAAAAAATAGAATTATAAACAATTCCAGAAAGAATAGATATTGATTCTAAAAATCTATTGTGAAATAGTAGAAAAACATAGTGAAATTGATAATGTGATCAAAAGCTAATATTATTTAGGAACTTCTTTTTTGAATTTATTTTGAATAAGACTAAAGTGTTTACTGTAATAAATGATACTACATTAAAGATACGGTCGCTTTAAAAATTAAGATTCTGTGCGACAAAATGTATAGTAAAAATGTATGTAAATGTGATACAGTTTAATATGCTGGTCTCATGTTAAACCCAAATTCCAATTTCTGAAAAAAGGATATTTGCCCTAGTTTTTTCTCTGCAAGTTGCCAGCAGCCACAGAGTAGTTGGAAATCAATTGTTGCACATAGATACAGGGAATTTGCTCTTTTCTTACAATTTGTTTGGAGTTTCATATGTGCAATATTTTGAGTACAAGCAAATCCTATCCACCATAGCCTGTCACAAATGAAAGATTGGTACTCAGAATTGTGGAATCAAACATTAGAAGATAAGTGTATTATTTTAACTATGGGAAAATACTGAAAACAATTGTAAGCTTATTTGAAATATTTGCCTTGTGAGTCAAGAGAGAGGGTTGTGAGACTATCATTTTACCCTTTGGATTGTTGATGTCATGTCCATATAATAATTAAATAAATTATTAAAGCATGCAAATTATATCACTTTAATAATTTATTCAAGTTTTGCATGGACATGGCATCAACAAAACAAGGGGAAAATAATAGTCCCACAATTCCTTCTCTTGATTCATAAGGCAAATATTTCAAATGATCTTAAAATTGTTTCCGATATTTTCCCATACTTAATACACTTATCTTCTAGTGTTTGATTTCACAGTTCTGAGTACCAATCTTTCATTTGTGACAGGCTGCTGTGGATAGAATTTGCCTTCTCCCTACATCACCACCATCAATCTCTTTCCCTCTTGTGCTCTCCACATATTTGCAGCCTACTTTAAGTCTAGGAACATGGGCTGATGATATTGTTTTATTTTCTCAAATTTATTGGTTCAATACAAAAAAAAATTACTATACTGATACTGATACTATTTTATTTGCCATCACTACATGTATTTCTTCTTATTTTTATAATAATTTTTTAACAGATTTTAGAGTATTATCTTTCTGATACATTGAGAATTAAAAGGAGTTATTTTCAAGATGATTTTTGAGAAAATATCATCTAATAAATTGTTTCTCATTTTAATGTGTTCTTTTCATGCTATCTGAACATTGTAGCTCATATATAACAATTTTGAGAAAATATTTTTGTTTAGTAATGTTTGCTCTATAATTATGTCAAATGCGTTTTTAGAAATGCTCATATGTTACTTGATCTTATATTGATTCTTGTATTCTTTATATTTTCTAAATGTCTAATTTTTATATTTAATTGTTATGGTTGTTTTATTTCTGGTAGATTTTCTCCCTTTTATCTTTCAAAACTTTAGTTGAATCTATCCTTTATTTATTGACTTTTTAATTTTCTAAAGCCTGTTTTTTTTCTTACCTGGTATTTCTTTTTATATATTGTACTGTGGATTCAACAGCTTCTCATATTTCTGTGAAACTATGAAAAAAAATCTAAAAATGTCTTGAATGTTCCCAGCGCCTTTTAATTCTGTGTTTGTGTGTTAAATCTTTGTGTATATATCTTCTGTTTGAAGACTTCCTTGGAAATGTGATGACTTTTGGTCTTACAGCAAATTGCCAAGACTGGAATTACTGCCAAGCTTTTTTTTTTTTGGCAAAGCATGCGGAGCTTGCTCACTGATGGATAGAGAGTACCTAGAGAGTATCCCCACTCATTTCCACTTCAACGCTCTCAGGATACTCTTCCCCCCTCCACCTTTTTTTTTTTTGTTTTGCATGACTGTTTCTCAGAATTTCTTCTTCAAGGAGTTCCTGAATTCTTTCACCCATGATTCTGTTTGTAGCAGTTTTCCTCACGTTCTTAAATATTTTTATTTAGTATTATGTGAGTTGAGGTTTACAACACAGAGGTGCTTAAAATATGTACTTAAACTGCCACACTTTCAAGAATGGAAAGAGTTTTAACTGAAAAAAACAAAAGGGAGAGAAAAGGAATGAGTAAGAAAAGGTGTCATAAGGCAATATGTAATGTTATACAAGCAATGAGAAGCAGATGAACAGAATACACATCTTTAAGGGAGCTTGAGCAGAGTTAAGGAAGCTAGGAATTGAAGTATATATTCTCAGGAAAATGGCCTATTGAACTAGAACATTCAGAAACTGAATAAGGATGTAGAAGCCATTTACCTGACAGCTCCGTGTATAGAATCACCCTGCGATGCAGGAGATACAGAAGACACAAGTTCGATCCCTGAGTTGGAAAGATCTCCTGGAGAAGGGAATGGCAACCCACTCAAGTATACTTGCTTAAAAAATCACGTGGACAGAGGAGCCTCGCAGGCTACAGTCCAAAGAATCTCGAAGAATTGGATGTGACTGAGCAGCACAACACTGCAGAAAAGAATGACTTTGCATAAATAGTATTTGGCAATGAGGATTTATCATAGATTTCTTGGAAAGAAGAAACACATAATGATACTTGACATCTAAGATGCTTGATTTGACATTACAGTCAAGAAAAACTCAAAAAGGGAAAACAGACCTGTAACACAAACTGATAGACTACTACAGTTTCAGAGGGATTAGGGATTAAATACAAAAGACAAAAATCATTTGGTATATTCATTAAAATGTATTAAAATATGAAGCTGTAATCTATGCACTTATATTAATTTTCTATGCATAACTTGAAATTGTGTGTTCTGACTTTGATGATGCCTGAATTTATGTAGGAAAAGAAAATGTCTGTATCCTAATACAGATATATCCTAATACAGAGAAATATATTATTTTTGCAAATTGATAGATTTCTATAAAGCATGTTGATCACAGATATTTTCTTCATCAAGATTTTATGACTGCCAAGAGGAAGTATTCACAGCCAAGTAGTGATGTATAAAAGAAAATTTGTATGGCACAAACAGCCACAGAAATGGACTTGCTACCAGACAAGTAGTTGAAGGCTATCTTGGGTACAGTGGTAGAGATGAGCATGAAGTCCTTAAGAGATAGTTGGCTGAGGAGGAAATACATAGGAGTGTGGAGCTGGGTGTCCAGGTAGATGAGGAGAACCATGAGAGTATTTCCCACGATGGCCAGTGCAGAGATGCCCAAGACCAGAGAGAAGAGGAAAATGAGGGTGGGGCTGTGATCAAAGATTCCCAGCAAGATGAAGTCAGACTTAAAGATCTGATTCTCCCATGCCGTGATAAATATATTCTTTAAAACAAAATGATCTGTTTATTGGTTTGGTAAACATTTACAGAGTGCCTTATGTAGAATATGTTCTGGAAAAATATGTAGCTCAGTAACCAATATGGCAAGACAGGATTATGAATCTCAAAGGTCAGGAAGTATCCTGTCACAGAGAAATAAGTCCTGCTGATATTTGCCTTACTTATGAAACTGTGGAATTGCCCCAAATTTAACATCTGAGCATTCTTTATCTAAATTGAAAGGTTAGAGTAGTATAGAATATTGTATTATCAATAGGGTTTCTATAAAAATGAAATTAAAATCAAAGCAATCACAAAACATGAATAATTCATGCAAGCAAGATAAAGTTAGCCCATACCCAGCTAGCACATGTGGGGAAAAATCTGTCTCAGTAATGAAAATGATATAAAAATTTGAATACTCCTATTAAATATAGCCTGGACATGTCTGCCATACAGCTTTTAAGTCCTGTTGAGTGATATATCAAAATAAGATTGGCTAACAAATGTGTAAACTACACAGTTCCTCTGAAGTTTCTTAGTTCCATCATTAGATCATGTTGAACTTACAGAAACTCACACTTACATATATCATATTGTCTCCACTCTCTAAACCTCAAAGTTCCCTTCACAGTCATGTGTGGAAATTGCTTTCACTGAGCTCGCCCTGTCACAGAAAATCTGGCAAGAAACAGCCATATCAAACATATATAGCATTTTAATATTGATATAGATGGAAGATATCAAATATTGCCTTACCTACTACCGGCTATTTAAGAATCATGTGGATATTTACACAAGAATGTTCTGTAAAAATAAACAAGTGATGTTTCTTACATGAGGAAATCAGACCTTGGTTCTAGGATATTAATGGATAGAGGAGCCTCATGGGCTACAGTTCATAGGGTCACAAAGAGTCAGACACTACTGAAGCAACTGAGCAGGCACACACACATGAGGGCAAGAGCCACAGGATGTGCAATCAACTGATGGATATCCTTGTGATTAGATGGTGGTGAAGAGTCAGACATTTATTTCTGGAATAAACTTCAAATTTGGACATCTTTTTTTTTCAGAATACTTATTGCTTTCTCAAAAATATTAATATAACGAGGTACATAATTTTAAACTCTGCTTCAGTTTTTACCTGCAGAGTTAACTTTTTTGCCTTAGTTGTAAATTTATGGTTTGTCTGTACATATTTTATCTAAAGCACACTGCTTTGCTTGAAATAAACTTTTCACTTTGTCATAGAATATTCTAGCATATTCATAGCATATTCTTTTATTATTTTGCAGTGGCTTTCTATATCTCATCACTTCTCAAAGAAAAGTCATGGATTTCATGACATTGTAATGACAAATATGTGTCCAAACAATAACAACCCAGTAATCATGGAAATCAGAGAAGGCAATGGCACCCCACTCCAGCACTCTTGCCTGGAAAATCCCATGGATGGAGGAGCCTGGTGGGTCGTAGTCCATGGGGTCGCTAAGAGTCGGACAAGACTAGGCGACTTCACTTTCACTTTTCACTTTCATGCATTGGAAAAAGAAATGGCAACCCACTCCAGTGTTCTTGCCTGGAGAATCCCAGGGACGGGGGAGCCTCGTGGGCTGCCGTCTATGGGGTCGCACAGAGTTGGACACGACTGAAGTGACTTAGCAGCAGCAGCAGCAATCATGGAAATCATGAATTAAAGAATACAGAAAAGAGTGAAGTGACATGAGCAAGACTGATCTTAACAACTCTTATCTATCATAAAATATAACCCAAATATACATCAATAATAGGATTATTAATCATAGTTACCAGTAATAATAATGAACCTCAAGAATAGAATGTGGAATGAGAAAAATACCCGACAAGGAACATTTTAATGAATCCTGTTATAATAAGTTTAAGCACAGATGATATATTTTTTAAAGAATTATAGCAATATTGAGGTAACAGTTATCACTGGTATGAGTCAGGAGAATTACGTGATCAGAGAGTGTAATATTGCTTTTCAAAAACACTGGTAATATATATGGAATTTAGAAAGATGGTAACAATAACCCTGTATACGAGACAGCAAAAGAGACACTGATGTATAGAATAGTCTTTTGGACTCTGTGGGAGAGGGAGAGGGTGGGATGATTTGGAAGAATGGCATTGAAACATGTAAAATATCATATATGAATTGAGTCACCAGTCCAGATTCGATGCACAATACTGGATGCTTGGGGCTGGTGCACTGGTATGACTCAGAGGGATGGTATGGGGAGGGAGGAGGGTTCAGGATGGGGAACACACGTATACCTGTGGCGGATTCATTTTGATATATGGCAAAACCAATACAATATTGTAAAGTTTAAAAATTAAATTAAATTAAAAAAACAAAAACACTGGTAATTTTGTTAAAAGCATATTACAAAAAATCCCCACTATGAATATTTGTTATCAGTGCACTTTTATGTTCATTTGAAGTTACACTAAACAATAAATACAACAAGCAAAGTCTTAAAAACATGCATGTCAACTTTTAAATACCTGTGGCTGAGCTGTGCTTATTAAAATTGAAAGTGGCCTATACCACCATTCAAATTCAAAACTCATTCAAATTCAAAACCACCATTCAAATTCAAAATTCAATTACACTATTATTCTCACTTGCCACCTTTTTCCTACTTACTTCTCTCCACTGTCAATTTCTTTCTTACCTGGGAAACACTATTACTATATAAGAAAAGAAAAAAAAAAATTCTATCTAGTCTTTCCCATCTATGAGCTAAGGCAGGTAACTTTACTTCTGTCTGTTCTTTATCCTTAAAGAAAACATTCCTTAAACTAACATTGTTTTGAATAATATGACAGAATTACAAAAAATACTTGGCACAAAAATCAATGAAACTAACCATCCATGTTCAGCAAAGTTTGACATTGGTTTAAACACATTCTTACCTTATTATTTATACTACTTCTTAGTATGAGTCTGCACAGTATGGCAATTTCAATAGATTGTAGGTCACAGAAAAGAAAATTACATATCTTGCAGGCTTTCATATTAGCATAAAAAAATTCTTAACTCAAATTTGAAAACTTTATGGTTATTGATATATTAATGGAATGAAAAATAATGAATTATAGATAAGGTATATCTAGGGATAGAATAATATTCATGAGAATGGTTTCAAATCATCATTATATCACTTCTTTCAATATATTTTTGAAGTACATTATCCTGTTTAACCCCCAACCTAAATCAAATCTAATTTTACAGACACGATATATCCATGTGAGTATATATCCATGAAAGTGAAATATATTCTTCTCTTTCTACGTATTTTAAGAAGTAAATTATTTCTATTTTCCATTTAAATTCTAGGTATACTCATGGAATCTGGAATCCATACCTGCTCTGAATTGTATTTTTACTGAATTTTTATGCTCTGTAACATTCCAGGAAGACACAATGCAGTTAAAATTAAAAGGATTTCATTCCTAGGGAATGTCTACTAACCATGCTCATGATAAGAAAATAGAAATCTAAGTCTTTAGCCCTCTGAGAAATTCATTCCCTCGTCTTTAATTATAAAGCTTGCATTGTTTTCCATCTTCTCTCCTAAGACAAACAGGTAGAAGTGACTTTTTTTTTCTTGAAAGTATTTATTCAGCATAGATAATTATGTCTCCTTCCTTGAAAATTTCGGCAAACTCCCTAAAACTTCCTCCTCCCTCTTGCATAATTATGAGAAGATAAACACACTGAGTGATTCCAGTGTACTTGGCACTGTGATAAGTTAAGTGTGTAAACTCAGAACCCTTAACAAATGTGGTTTCTGTGGTGACCCAAGGATGGAAGAACAGATAAAACCAAGGAGGGTCTTGGTATTAGGAACAGAAAAACCAGACCCTTATCGTCCTTCCCTCCCCCACGTAGTAACTATTAAAGGATTTCAGCTCCTCCTAAGCAGTATGAGCCACCTGGTGGCTCAGATGGTTAAGCATCTGCCTACAATGCGGGAGACCTGGGTTCGATCCCTGGGTTGGGAAGATCCCCTGGAGAAGGAAATGGCAACCCACTCCAGTACTCTTGCCTGGAAAATCCTATGCATGGAGGAGCCTCATAGGCTACAGTCCATAGGGTCGCAAAGAGTCGGACACGATTGAGAGACTTCACTTCACTTCACTAAGCAGTATAACCTGCGTCCCCTCCTACCCCTTAGGGAGAAGATATTTGCCTTATTGTCCCCCCCTCCCCCACCCAGTATATGTGCCTTATCCAATCAGCAAATGACCCGCAAGACCCATATCCCATTCCTTGTACCCTGGGTTTAAAAGTGGACTAAGGACCCCTGTTCAACGTTGGTTCTCCCTTGAGTTGGCCCACTATTCTAACAGCCTCTCCCACTCTAATAAACTTTATTTCCCTCTCATTCTGTCTCATGTCTGGAAATTCTTTCAATAACCTGCACCCAGACCACAACAGTTTGTTTTGGGTATTTTCATCACTCTAATTGTGATCTCCTGCTTTCTTCTGTGATGAAACTGCTTCAGTAAATTGTCCAAGGTCATAGGGCCAGTGAACGATAGCGTATTCCAATGCAATCAGTTTCATTTTTTCTCAGTTTTTATTAAGATATAACTGACAAACAAAATTGTGTATTTAAAGTTTAAAACTTGAGATTTTGATTTATGTATACACTGTGAAATGATTGCTGTGCTTTGTATTGTGCTTAGTCACTCAATCGTGTCTGACTCTTTGTAACTCCCATGGACTATACCCTGCCAGGCTCCTCTGTCCATGGGGATTCTCTAAACAAGAATACTGGAGTAGGTTGCCATGCCCTCCGCCAGAAGATCTTCCCAACTTAGGGATCGAACCCAGGTCTCCAGCACACAGGCAGATTCTTTATGGGCTGAGCCACCAGGGAAGCCCTACTACAATCAAGCTTTTAGCATATCCATTACCTCACAGTTACAATGCATTTGTGGGTGAGCATGTAGTTATGAAGGCACATGTGTTTTCCATACATCTTTAGAAATTTTAAGAAGTTATTTATATATTTCCACCTCAATTCTAGACATACTTATAGAATCTGGAATTCACACCTGCTCTCAATTGCATTTTTACTGAATCCTTATGCCAGTTTACTGTTACTGGACCTTAGTCTCTGTTTTGATATTGAAATGATTTTTTTTTTCTTTTATAAGGAGGAACTAGAGAAGAAGAGTAGCCTACTTTTTTTTTTTTTTTTCATCCATAGATATATGGGCACAATATATCACATGGATCAATATCTCTGAGCATTGTTATTTCATATTGGCTCACATATGCCTCCTTTGTGTTACTATTAATAAATAAATAAAACAGATTTTTTGTCTTAATGTTAAAAATTAATGCAGAATCCATATAAAGTATTCTTTTTCACTGTATTGAATATAACATATTGGAGTATCATATTTCTGACCATGGCATATGGAGTGTGAAGCAATTTTCTCCCCTAAATAAAGGACTAAGAGTAAAAAGGAAAACTTAATGCAAAGAAATATAACATAGATTTTTACTATTCTTCAAGTGTTTCACTTTCTACTAATTATAGTAAAGATAAGGTTTAGGAGAAATTTTCATCAAGGTGTAGTAGAAATAACTTCAGTGAATAAGAGCATCTGATAGGGCTTTATATACATCAGCTTCTTCTCAAGATCTCTATTTAAAAAGGTCATTTAATACAAAGGCAACCCAGTGCCCAGTTATTTATTTATACATACATATACGTATATATAAAGAGATAGATATTATAATACATATAAATGATACATATTTCTAATTAACAAACGAGAGAAACAAAAAGGTAAAACAGATGAGTACAAAACACAAACAACCTACCATCCAAAAAACTATCAAAAATGCTTTGTCCGTTATACCAATTTGGGGAATGTAGTAACAACAACAACAGAAACAGCAAAAGTGACCAATGTGAAACAGTAAGTTCCAGAAACAAACACGTGCACATATAATTAGTGTTGGGGCAGTTTATGGGCAATGGCTCCAATTTATAATCTGTTTATTTAATAGCATAAGCATTTACTAAAGAAGTTTTAAGCTCCCGGGCCTCTGAATTCTTCATAGTATTCTTTCCAGCCAGCTAGTGATCCAAAGGACAGCTTATGATATGCCTTGTACTGCTGCTGCTAAGTCACTTCAGTCATGTCCGACTCTGTGCGACCCCATAGACGGCAGCCCACCAGGCTCCCCCGTCCCTGGGATTCTCCAGGCAAGAACACTGGAGTGGGTTGCCATTTTCTTCTCCAGTGCATGAAAGTGAAAAGTGAAAGTGAAGTCGCTCAGTCATGTCCAACCCTCAGAAACCCCACGGACTGCAACCTACCAGGCTCCTCCATCCATGGGATTTTCCAGGCAAGAGTACTGGAGTGGGGTGCCATTGCCTTCTCCATGCCTTGTACCAGAAGAGACAATGATTCTACTGCTCACATGCCTTTAGTTTGAAATGAAACAAATGGATCCATTTAACTATAGTGGAGGCCTGGGGAGTGCCATTAGGTATCTAAGAATCACTTTAATTAAGATGTGCTAGAAGTATTTCTTTGGAGAAGGAAATGGCAACCCATTCCAGCATTCTTGCCTGGAGAATTTCATGGACAGAGGAGCCTGGCAGGCTACAGTCCATGGGGTCACAAAGTGTTGGACACAATTGAGTGAGTAACACACACAGAAGTATTTACTACAGCCAATATGGAAACAATCTAACTATTCATTGGATAAAAAAGTGGTATATATAAACAATGGAATATTACTGAGTTAGGAGTCAAATCTGGAAGCTGAGGACAAAAGCAACTAGTCCATCTCAGACAATATTTGGTCTTTCCTTCAAGGCAGACTCAAAATTCTCATTCTTAATAGATATTGGTTCTGAAAAAGGCAAAGCAATATAAATTAAAGTTGTTTCAATAAAAAGCAAGAGAAAACGCTTGGCTAATCTGAGCTAACAAAGGATATTCAGGCAACGGATGAATTAAAGAGTTGCCAGGTAACCAAGGTTCACAACACTTTGGGAGTCCTCAGATTAGTTACTTCTGGTGGTGTTAGATCTCTGTCAACTTTCAACCAAAAGCCTTCTATATACCTTGGCAGGTGTATTTCCCCTGGGATGAATCATTTCTGATAGAGGAGTTAACTACATGATTTCCACTGGGAGACTGTTACGAGCTGGCAATCATCCCAACTTTTGTATGCTATAGAGACCATCTGGTTTGTTCTCCAACTTTTTTCCCCTAATGCCACAATTACAACAAATTTTTATCTGTTCTATACATGAAGAAGTGAAGTGAAGTGTTAGTTGCTCAGTTGTCTTCAACTGTTTGAGAACGCATAGACTGTAGCAACCAGACTCCTCCGTTCATGGAATTTTCCAGGCAAGAGTACTGAAGTGAGTAGCCATTCCCTCCTCCAGGGGATCTTCCTGATCCAGGGATCAAAGCAAGATCTCCTGCATTGCAGGCATATTCTTTACCATCTGAGCCACCAGGGAAGCCCTGTCTTGTGGCTGAGAGATTTTTGAAGTTTTATGTTCAAATGATCATGTGGGGATCTTGTTAACATAAAGATTCTGTTCCAGCAGAACTGAGGTACTACCTGAGATTCTGAATTATAGTAAGCTCCTACGTGATACCAATACTAACCACATAAAACATTTTCAGTAGCAAGGTTATAGAAGAACTTTTTGGCTGCCTAATTAATATCCATTCTGTCCTCCA
Source organism: Bison bison bison (assembly GCF_000754665.1). Taxonomy (NCBI): domain Eukaryota; kingdom Metazoa; phylum Chordata; class Mammalia; order Artiodactyla; family Bovidae; genus Bison; species Bison bison. The sequence continues at coordinate 16,830 of NW_011489250.1, read as the reverse complement.
CTTATCCTAATTACACAGAGGTTTTTATCTAAGTATTCACTTCCATCATAATACTGTCCGGGTGCTTTGGAGACAGCAGAACATACTCCTAATTCTAATGGTGTATTCCAACTGGCTAAAGTCAATCAACCACTCAGTATTATTTCCATGTTCTAAAATTTAGAACAGTGGCTGGCAAGTAGTAGATACTCAACAAATATTTGTTAAATGAATCCATGAATTGATGTGAACATAGATATGTGATATGAGCTTATCCAATTAAGATGAATTTTGGTATACTCACTAGGAATGCTGATCTGAAAGCCCCTCTCACCTTTGGCTATAAGTGTTCAAGATGTGACTGTGACTAGCACCCTTCCTATAACTGTCAGAAATCAGCCTTAGAATAAAGCTGACACTAGACAAGGCAGAGCCATGGCAGAAAGAAATAGGCCACTGAAAATACACTGAGCACTGGATTAATTATTCTATGCCCACCACAACAGTTATGTGAATCAAAAATCCCCTTCAATTTTCAAGACAATTTCAGTTGGGTTTTCTGTTACAAGTTAAAAGAGTCTTAACTGACAATGAGAAATTTCCTTTTCCATTCAAAAGATGACCCATTTTAAAGCAGTTGTGTGCCTCCCTTAGTCATGATGGTCAGAAAACACCAAGGTCAGAAAGCATTTCACAACAACCTGTGATGCAGATTTAGAGAGGCTTTAGTAAAGAAAAAACTAAAATTATTTACAAAAGTCATGATATTAAAGCTATCTCTCATTGATTAAATCAGATAAAAATATCACTGATGAAAATGGATAAGAAATGGTAAATATAAATAATGAGGACCCAATTAGAATACAGAGTGCTCACCCAGGGTTTCCCCCTCCTCTTACCCTTTTTTACCCAGCCTGACACCAAGCTCTGTCTTCTCTCAGTGAAGGTAATTAAGCAACCTGTGGTGCCTTGGACTCAGTGGGTTGGATGTCTTAAGGCACTTTCACCGTTTCTCCAGTTAGGCTGTCAGGTTTGCTTTTTTTTTTTTTTTTTCCATCTTCCTGGAGAAAAGGTCCTCATTACATTGTGCAGACATGGTAATCTAGACTGAGGCTTCTCAGCCTCCCCTGAGGGTCGTGCTTAAGTGTGGGTTAATGGATTCAGTATGTTGGGGTGCAGCCTAAGAGTCTGCATTTCTATAAAGCCCCCAGGTGATGCCACTATATAAGGGTAGCTGAGCAGAAAGGCCACAGGTAAATCTGTGGCCCTCAATCTTTAGCACACTGCAGCCGTAGCTTGACCACCTCAAAATGTACATGGCTGGGCCCTACCCTCAGGGCTTCTGAGGCCAGCGATGTGGAGTGAGGTTCCAGACTGTGAGTTTCTGACAAGTTCTCGGGGATGGTAATGATGTTCTCTGGGGTTCACACTTTGTGAGCCACTGCTGAAGACCATTGGAAAGCAATTAAACCAAAGAAGATTTTGCACTGCTGCAAAAGTTCTAGGCCCCACAACAGCCTTCTCGATCTGATGATCTGAAAAAGGGCCTGAGTATTCCCAGGCAATCTCACTTTGGGGAAACCGAGACACTCAAAGGGCACAAACAAAAACTTGTATGCACTAGGACCCAAGAGAAAGGAACAGTGACCACACAAGAGACTGAGCCAGACTTGTGTGTGTATATTTGGGAGTCTCTCGCAGAGGCATGGGTCAACAGTGGTCTGCTATGGGTTCAGGGGTACTGAATACAACAGTCCTGGGAGGTGTGGCATGCTGGCATAAGTCATTTTGAAGAAAGTCACCACTACCCCTACCATAGTATGATCACAGGCCAAACTACAGGGAAGGAATACAGCCCCACCCATCAACAGAAAATTGGATTAAAGGCTTATGGAATGTGGCTTTGCCCACAAGAACAAGACCCAGTTTTACCCACAGTCATTCTCTCTCATCAGGAAGATTACATAAGTCTCTTATCCTCATCCATCAGAAGGCCGACACAACGAAAATCACAATCACAGAAAACTAACCAAACTGATCACGTGGATCACAACCTTGCCTAACTCAGTGAAACAATGAGTCATGCCATGTATGGCCACCCAAGACAGATGGGCCATGGTGGAGAGTTCTGACAAGATGTGATCCACTAGAGAAGGGAATGGCAAGCCACTTCAGCATTCTTACCTTGAGAACCCCAGGAACAGTATTAAAAAGCAAAAAGATATGACACCAGAAGATGGACCCTCCCAGGTTGATAGGTGTCAATATGCTACTGGAGAAGAACAGAGAAATAGCTCCAGAAGGAATGAAGAGGCTGAGCCAAAGAGGAAACAATGCCTAGTTATGGATGTGATTGCTGATGAAAGTAAAGTCCAATACTGTAAAGAACAGTAATACATAGGAACCTGGAATGTTAGGTCCATGAACCAAGTAAACTAGTAGTCAACCAGGAGATGAAAAGAGTGAACACTGACATTTTAGGAATCAGTGAACTAAAATGGACAGGAATGGGCAAATTTAATTCAGATGACCATTATATCTACTACTGTCAGCAAGAATCTGAAGAATTGGGGTAGCCCTTGTAGTCAACAGGAGTCTGAAATGAAGTACTTGGGTAATCTCTAAAATGACAGAATGGTCTTGGTCTGCTTCCAAGTCAAACCATTCAATATCACAGTAATCCAAGTCTACATCCCAATCACTAATGCTGAAGAAGCTGAAGTTGAAGGGGTCTATGAAGACCTATAAGAACTTCTAGTGAAAGTGAAAGTCACTCAGTCATATCTGACTCTTTGTGACCCCATAGACTATACAGTCCATGGAATTCTCCAGGCCAGGATACTGGAGTGGGTAGCCTTTTCCTACTCCATGGGATCTCCCCAATCCGGGGATCGAACCCAGGTCTTCCGTATTGCTGAGTCACAAGGAAAGCCCAAGACCTTCTTGAACTTTCACTTTCATCATAGCAGCCTGGAATGCAAAAGTAGGAAGTCAAGACACACCTGGAGTAACAGACAAGTTTGTCCTTGGAATACAAAATGATGTAAGGCAAAGGCTGACAGAGTTTTGCAAGAGAATGCACTGGTCATAGCAAACACCCTCTTCCAACAACACGAAAGATGACTCTACACATGGACATCACCAGATGGTCAATACTGAAATCAGATTGATTATATTCTTTGCAGCCAAAGATGGAGAAACTCTATACAGTCAGTGAAAACATGACTGGAAGCTGACACTGGCTCAGATCATGAACTCCTTATTGAAAAATTCAGACTTAAATTGAGGAAAGCATGGAAAATCACTAGGCCCGTTCAGGTAAGACCTAAATCAAATTCTTTATGACTATATAGTGGAAATGATAGAGTCAAGGGATTAGATCTAATAGAGGGCCTCAAGAACTATGGACAGAGGTTTGTAACATTGTACAGGAGGTGCTGATCAAAACCATCCTCAAGAAAAAGAAATGCAAAAATGGAAAATGTCTGAGAAGGGCTTACAAATAGCTGAGAAAAAAAGAGAAGCAAAAGGCAAAGGAGAAAAGGAAATATACACCCAACTGAGTGCAGATTTCCAAAGAATACCAAAAAGTGATAAGAAAGCCTTTTTAAGTAAACAATACACACAAAAAAATAGAGAAAATCAATAAAAGGTAAAGACTATATCTCTTCAAAAAAATTAGAAGTACCAAGGTAACATTTCATGCAAAAATAGGCACAGTAAAGGACAGAAATGATATGAACCTAACAAAAGCAGAAGATATTAAGAAGAGGTGGAAATAATGCACAGAAGAACTATACAAAAAAAGTCTTAATGATCTGGATAGCCATGATTTTTGATCACTCACCTAGAATGTGAAGTCAAGTGGGCCTTAGGGAGAATCACTATGAACAAAGCTATTGGAGGTGATGGAATTTCAGCTAAGCTATTTCAAATTCTAAAAGACAATGCTGTGAAACCGCTACACTCAATGAACCAGGAAATTTGGAAAAGTCAGCAGTGGCAGCAGAACTGGAAAATGTCAGTTTTCTTTCCAATTCCAAAGAAAGGCAATGCCAAAGAATGTTCAAACAACCGCACAATTGCACTCATCTAACATGCTAGCAAAGGAAGCTGAAAATTCTCCAAGCGAGGCTTCAAACAGTACATGAACTGAGAACTTTTGGATGTTCAAGATGAATTTAGAAAAAGCAGAGGAACCAGAGATCAAATTGCCAACATCTGTTGATTCATCAAAAAAAGCAAGAGAGTTCCAAAAAAAATACTTACTTCTGCTTTATTGACTATGCCAAAGCCTGATGTTGAAGCTGAAACTCTAATACTTTGGCCACCTAATATGAAGAGCTGACTCATTTGAAAAGACCTTGATGCTGGGAAAGATTGAGGGCAGGAGGAGAAAGGGATGACAGAGGATGAGATGGATGGATGGCATCACTGACTCGATGAACATGGATTTGGATGGATGCCGGGAGTTGGTGATGGACAGGGAGGCCTGGCGTGCTGTGGTTCATAGGGTCACAGTCAGACACAAATGAGTGACTGAACTGAACTGAACAGTGATTTTAGAGCCCAAGAAAATAAAGTCCCTCACTGTTTCCATTGTTTCCTCATCTATTTGCCATGAAGTGATGGGACTGGTTGCCATGATCTTGGTTTTCTGAATGTTGAGTTTTAAGCCAACTTTTTCACTCTCCTCTTTCACTTTCATCAAGTTGCTCTTTAGTTCTTCACTTTCTGTCTTAAGGGTGGTGTCATGTGCATATCTGAGGTTATTGATATTCTCCTGGCAATCTTGATTCCAGCTCGTGCTTTATCAAGCCCAGCATTTTGTGTGATGTACTCTGCGTATAAGTTAAATAAGCAAGGAGACAAGATACAGCCTTGACGTACTCCTTTCCTGATTTGGAACCAGTCTGTTGTTCCATGTGCAGTTCTAACTGTTGCTTCTTGACCTGCATACAGATTTCTCAGGAGACAGGTCAGGAGGTCTGGTATTCCCATTTCTTTAAGAATGTTCTGCAGTTTGTTGTGATCCACACAGTCAAAGGCTTTGGCATAATCAATTAAACAGAACTGCCATCACCAGTCCTATCCACAACTGGGTGTTGTTTTTGCTTTGTCTCTGTCTTGTCATTTTTTCTGGAGTTATTTCTCCACTGTTCTCCAGTAGCATATTGGGCACCTACTGACCTCAGGAATTCATCTTTCAGTGTCCTATCTTTTTGCCTTTTCATACTGTTCTTGAGGTTGTCAAGGCAAAAATACTGAAGTGGTTTGCCATTGCCTTCTGCATTAGGGGGATTTGGAAGACCACAATAAGAATAATGTTCACTCAAGAAAATAATGGGAAAATTCTAAAATCGTGTGAGCTTGTTTAACTCATAAAGCAAAACAAGTCACTTAGCTTCAAGTCAAGTTGTCTTGCTCAACCATAAAATCAAGGTAACTTGCTTAGCGACAAAGCCATGCAACAGAAGCACAAGACCTGCCCCTAAAACATAAAACAACAGAGCATGAGACCCACATCCTTCCCAGTGAGTTCAGTCAGTTAATAGCCCCCAAAACATGTTATTTGGCCCCTAAAACATATTCTTTGCACAATGCACCCAAAATAATGAAAGTAGAAAATAAGACCTACATCCTGCCCAGTGATGTCATCAAGTTAATGACCCCCAAAACTGGCTCTGTGCAGACACAATCATTTATAAAAAGGTGACTTTTCAAAATGAAATATTCTCATGGTACTGAGACCAGAAAATATTTTTCCAAAGTTCTATGACAGTCCTGGCCTGATCATGTAGGGACATGTAGAAAATTCTGAAAGAGGTGGGAATACCAGACTACCTGACCTGCTTCTTGAGAAACCTGTATGCAGGTCAGGAAGCAACAGTTAGAACTGGACATGGAACAACAGACTGGTTCCAAATAGGAAAAGGAGTACATCAAGGCTGTATATTGTCACCCTGCTTATTTAACTTATATGCAGAGTACATCATGAGAAACACTGGGCTGGAAGAAGTACAAGCTGGAATCAAGATTGCCGGGAGAAATATCAATAACGTCAGATATGCAGATGACACCACCCTTATGGCAGAAAGTGAAGAGGAACTAAAAAGGCTCTTGATGAAAGTGAAAGAGGAAAGTGAAAAAGTTGGCTTAAAGCTCAACATTCAGAAAACTAAGATTATGGCATCTGGTCCCATCACTTCATGGCAAATAGATGGGGAAACAGTGTCAGACTTTATTATTCTGGGCTCCAAAATCACTGCAGATGGTGACTGCAGCCATGAAATTAAAAGACGCTTACTGGCTTGGAAGGAAAGTTATGACCAACCTAGATAGCATATTCAAAAGCAGAGACATTACTTTGCCAACAAAGGTCCGTCTAGTCAAGGCTATGGTTTTTCCAGTGGTCATGTATGGATGTGAAAGTTGGACTGTGAAGAAAGCTGATTGCCAAAGAATTGACGCTTTTGAACTGTGGTGTTGGAGAAGACTCTTGAGAGTCCCTTGGACTGCAAGGAGATCCAACCAGTCCATTCTAAAGGAGATCAGTCCTGGGTGTTCATTGGAAGAACATATGCTAAAGCTGAAACTCCAGTACTTTGGACACCTCATGCGAAGAGTTGACTCATTGGAAAACACTCTGATGCTGGGAGGGACTAGGGGCAGGAGGAGGAGGGGACAACAGAGGATGAGATGGCTGGATAGCATCACCAACTCGATGGACATGAGTTTGAGTGAACTCCGGGAATTGGTGATGGACAGGGAGGCCTGGCGTGCTGTGTGATTCATGGGGTCACAAAGAGTCAGACACGACCGAGCAACTGAACTGAACTGAAACTTCCCTGCCCTACCTGGGAGAAGAACTAATTATTAGAAATGAGAAAGTGAAAGTGAAGTCACTCAGTCATGTCCAACTCTTTGTGACCCCATGGACTGTAGCCTACCAGGCTCCTCTGTCCATGGGATTTTCCAGGCAATAGTACTGGAGTGGATTGCCATTTCCTTCTCTAGGGTATCTTCCCGACCCAGGGATTGAACCCAAGTCTCCCGCGTTGTAGACAGATGCTTTACCGTCTACTCCAAAAACAACGGTTGTCTCCCCCTCCCCTTTCTTCCTCTGATTATAAAAATGTAACCCACTGAGTACTCAGGACAGTGCAATGCTTGCCTGCCCACTTGTGAACCTTGTTGTTATTCAGTCACTAAGTCGTGCCCAATTCTTTGTGACCCCATGGGCTGCAGTATGCCAGGCTTTCTTGGCACTATCTCTCCTGAAGGTTGCTCAAGCTCATGTTTATTGGGTCGATGATGCTATCCAACAATCTCGTCCTCTGTTGCCCCCGTCCCCTGCCTCAATCTTTCCCAATATTAAGACCTTTTCCAGTGAGTCAGCTCATCACATCAGGTGGCCAAAATACTGGAGCTTCAACTTCAGCATCAGTCCCTTCAATGAGATTCAGGGTTGATTTACTGTAGGATTGACTGGCTTGATCTCCTTGCAATCAAAGGAACCCTCAAGAGTCTTCTCCAGCACCACAGTTTGAAAGCATCAATTCTTTGGTGCTCAGCCTTCTTTAGGGTACAACCCTCACATCCATACTTGACTACTGGAAAAACATAGCTCTGACTATACTGACCTCTGTTGGGAAAGTGATGTCTTTGCTTTTTAATATACCATCTAGGTTTGTCATAGCTTTTCTTCCAAGAAGCAAGCACCTTTTAATTTTGTGGCTGCAGTCACCATCCACAGTGATTTTGGAGCCCAAGAAAGAAAACCTGCCACTATTTCCACTTTTTTCCTATCTATTTGCCATGAAGTGATTGGACTGGATGCCATGATCTTAGTTTTTTGAATGTTGAGTTTTAAGCAGGCTTTTTCACTCTCCTCTTTTACTCTCAAGAGGTTCTTGTGTTCTTTTCTGTAATTAGGGTGACATCATCTGCATATCTGACATTGTTCATATTTCCTCTGGTAATTATTATTTCAGTTTGGAATTCACACAGCCCCACATTTTGCAGGATGTCCTCAATCTATAATAATCAGGGTGACAATATATAGCCTTGTCATACTTCTTTCTCAATTTTGAACCAGTCCATTGTTCCATGTCAGGTTCTACCTGTTGCTTTATGACCTGCATAGTAGTTTCTCAGGAGATAGGAAAGTTGTTTTTATTTATCACTTTTCCTCTTGTTGAATTCCTTTCTGCATTGAGACATAAAGAAATGTGGTGCCAGATCTCTTCAGAGCCCTGGAAATGACAGCTAAGGGCTTCAGCTGTAGATGTCTAACATGGAGTCCGTCTATCTTCTGTCTCAGGAAATGAAAACAAGAAGCTTGTTATAAGTATTCAGCCTGAAGCCCAGATGTTTCTTGCCCCAAGGAATGTAAAGAGGAGACTAGTTGTAAATCCCTAGCTTGGGGCTCATTTATCTCCTGCCTAATTCTCATTCTGAATATGAGTAAGAACTCCGTTACTTTCAAGATGTACTTTTTAATATAAAGATGAACAGCTGCTCTGCTAGGGAAGCCATGTTGTCAAAGCAGTGGACTATACCCGTTATCAATACATGATTGTCAAATGAAAAAAGTGCAGAAGGCTAAAAGCTGATAATTATGTTGTATTCAGAAGATATTCTGAAGACTTAAGACTGAAAGACAACCACTCAGATAGCTATGAGGGGCTGCTCCAAGAGGTAAGGGAGGACCCAGGATAGATAGATGACTTGCAATAAATATCAAGTAGTAGGGACATCGGAGAAGGCAAAGGCACCCCACTCCAGTACTCTTGCCTAGAAAATCCCATGGACGGAAGAGCCTGGTAGGCTGCAGTCCATGGGGTCGCAAAGAGTCAGACACAACTGAGTGACTTCACTTTCACTTTTCACATTCATGCATTGGAGAAGGAAATGGCAACTCACTCCAGTGTTCTTGCCTGGAGAATCCCAGGGACGGGGGAGCCTGGTGGGCTGCCGTCTATGGGGTCGCATAGAGTCGGACACGACTGAAGCGACTTAGCAGCAGCAGCAGTAGGGACATTAAAAGATTACTGTGAATGAAAGAAAATCAGATATCTCAAGTTAGTGAATTTAGCACAAATCTGTATATGAGAAGCTGCTAGAGTATGAGCTCAGTGAAATCACTCTTTTATATGCACCTTAGCTATCTGGGGCCAGTATCCTGTTCTTTTCCTCCTGAATCTCCTTAGGGTACCCATTGGAGGCAGCTACAGTGGCTGAGACTTGGTGGCAAGCAGTCTGTTTGTCTCCACCCTGAGTCCCCTCAGCGTTTATGGGTTGGCAGCTGTAGAGGCTGATGACTTGAAGGGTTCAACATCCTTTATTTGATCATATGCCAGGCAACATTCTTTGTCCATATCATCTTTCAGTTACAAATTTATCTTTCAATAACAACTCTGTGATAAACAATAGAATTTTTAAACTATTTCTCCCTTAAAGTGAATATGATGTTAAGGTTTCTTAGTATAGACTGCAAGAGAAAAATTGCCTGCAATCTATGATGAAGAAATTCAGGTATGAAATTTCTAGTTTGACCCCATTCTGGTAGAGATCAGAAAACTGTCTACCTTAGTCTGGTCTTTAATTTTCTGAAACCCTACTGACATGGAAACAAGGCCTTGTGTGATCTGTACAACAATGTTTGTGGCTCTGATGCTCGCATATCATAAAATAGTTCCTTCTCCAAGGATTACTTCATCCCATGCTGTATGGTCCCTGTGCTTCTACGCCCCATG
>NW_011489250.1:4473-5707 GCF_000754665.1 Bison bison bison | reverse complement strand
GAGTGGGTTGCCATTTCCTTCTCCAATGCATGAAAGTGAAAAGTGAAAGTGAAGTTGCTCAGTCATGTCCGACCCTCAGCAACCCCATGGACTGCAGCCTAAATGAGTATTAGGTTGATACAAAAATATGAGTTGTGTCATTTTGGATGAATATTTCATATTTTTTCTGAAAATATATACCAACATTGAACTTTTGACCAATTACACCATGCTTTTGTTATTTTTTAATTAAATCATTGTGAATATTATTGAGTTCATTAAATGGCCAGTATAATAGAAATACATACAATTGCTAAATAACAGAAAGAAAATAGTAAGTGTCATTTGATAGGGCTCACGTGGGGTCTCATTGATAAGATGGCTCATTATGTCGACCTTGCAAAGTCCCTTTATGCCACAGCTGGGACATGGACCCATGTTTTAGGCATGAGCGGGCCCAGTGGCCTTCTTTGCCACATTTGAAGCAGGGCCCTGAGGGCTTCCTTTCTTTGTTGGCTGATGGAGGCTTGGAGCCATGTACGGCAGTGGCTAAAAGGTGGCATTTGGCTTAATCTCATTAGGCCTACTCTAGCTTTGCCTGTTCTTCCAGGTTATTGAAAATCTTAAAGGCTAAATTTAAAAGGTCTCATTGAGGGGTTTGAGGGCCTTCTTTTGCTTTTTAAGTTTCTTTCCAATATCTGGGGATGACTGGGAGATAAAATGGGTGTTAAGAACAATGGTGCCCTCTGAAGTGGGGTCTAATTTTGTATATTTTGTAGCACTTCTGTTAGCCTTTGAGTTTTCCTCTAGCCCTTGAGTTATTTCCTGGAGCTTATCAAAGTTGATCAAAGCTTATCAAACCTTTATGGGCCTTTTGAAGGCCCACAATGAGGCAAGCAACCATGTGATTACCAGCTGCTTGTCCAGGTCTCCCTGCCTGATAATCCCAGTTGGAATCATCTTGGGAGACAGCCGTTGCCCCTATGGGTTTAGTGTCATCTCTCCAGTGTATCTCATCAGCATGCACTTGAGAGGCTTGCCATACTCATTCCTTCTCTTCTGGGAGAAGAGTGGAGGAAAGTATGATGTAAATATCATACCAGGTTAAGTCATAAGACTGGGTAAGATATTTGAATCCTTTTAAATAATTATCAGGATCTGAGGAGAAAGAGCCAAGATGCTTTTCAACCTGAGATAGATCGGTGAGGGAGAATGGGACATGAACCCGGAAGGATGCCTTCTGCTCCAGCTACTT
>NW_011489250.1:3086-4256 GCF_000754665.1 Bison bison bison | reverse complement strand
GATGTGGCCCAGAGTGGGCTAAGAGTATTTGAGAAGTAGAATAGGATTCACAGAGAAAGGATCGAGAGCAAAGAAAGGCTGAATGTAAGGGATTTCTGACCACTTGCCATTGTAGCAGAAGTTATTGAGGTCCCTAGAGTATTATAAATGAGAGTTCTGTTTTCTGGCCATTGGGACCTGTTATCAAGTCTGTATTGCGGCCAGACAGTGTTGGAATAGTAAATATGTCTTTTTGGTCTTATCTCCCCTCAGAAGGCCAAGGCTTTTAGATTTTGGAGAAGGCATCCTAGAGGGGTAGATTTTGAGGGCTAGGATTGAGAATTTCCCATTGTGGCTGAATAGGGAGGTTAGACAAGGGCAAGGGAAAATGAGGAGAAAGGTCAGAGAGAAAAGGTGTCCCTGTTCTCAGGACTTTCTCAGAGAGTAATAATAGTCTGCTTTGAAATGGTCATCCCCTATTTCAAACTCAGACAGGGCACAAGGCTGAGGGCCCAAGGGCCATAGGGATTCTACCACCTAAGCTGGGTCTTGGAAATAAGGCAAGAGAGAGAGAGGATCCCAGGGAATGGGATTTCACTCACCCTTGTAACCAATGGATAAAATGTGGGCTGGTGTGTGAATGTCAGTCCAGCAAAGCAAGTGTCCCATCCCGGAGCTCCTCTAAGTTTCTCAGCAATATCCAAGGGAGGGTACCACTGGAAGTGAGCTCGTGAGAGAGGCCCACTCAGTTGCAGCGGTGGATCTTCCCTCCTGGGTTTCGGCACCAGAGTGTAAGGTGAGTGCAGAGAAAATGAGAAGGTGCCAGGCAGTCAGGCAAGAAAAGGAAATTTATTAGAGGCAAAAGAGAGGGTGACTGGCTCTTAAGGAGAAACAGTGTTCTCCCTTTCTAACGGAGTCCTTCTTATACCCCATCAATGAAAAATTCTCTGAAGGCATGGTCACATACCTGGAGGTCTGGAATCTGGTGGGCTTGCAACTTTGAGAACATAAGCACCAGTGAGATAACAGGATGCCATTTGGGCAATTTGGTCAGTCTCACAGATCACTGTGATTTTATTATTCTTTTGCAAGGTCGACATAATGAGTCATCTTATCAATGAAACCCCATGTGGGCCCTATCATCATTATACTTTAGGATGTAAGCTATATTTCTGAAACCAGGAAGGATAA
>NW_011489250.1:582-1011 GCF_000754665.1 Bison bison bison | reverse complement strand
GACCTGCCTCTTGAGAAAACTACATGCAGGTCAGGAAGCAACAGTTAGAACTGAACATGGAACAACAGACTGGTTCCAAATAGGAAAGGAAGTACGTCAAGGCTGTGTATTGTCACCCTGCTTATTTAACTTACATACAGAGTACATCATGAGAAACGCTGGGCTGGAAGAAGCACAAGCTGGAATCAAGATTGCCCGGAGAAATATCAATAACCTCAGATATGCAGATGACACCACCCTTATGGCAGAAAGTGAAGAAGAACTCAAGGGCCTCTTGTTGAAAGTGAAAGAGGAGAGTGAAAAAGTTGGCTTAAAGCACAACATTCAGAAAACGAAGATCATGGCATCTGGTCCCATCACTTCATAGATGGGGAAACAGTGGAAACAGTGTCAGACTTTATTTTTGGGGGGCTCCAAAATCACTGCAGA
>NW_011489250.1:0-124 GCF_000754665.1 Bison bison bison | reverse complement strand
CTGGGTGTTCATTGGAAGGACTGATGCTGAAGCTGAAACTCCAATACTTTGGCCACCTCATGCGAAAAGGTGACTCATTGGAAAAGACCCTGATGCTGGGAGGGATTAGGGGCAGGAGGAGAAG
>NW_011489249.1:14326-14967 GCF_000754665.1 Bison bison bison | reverse complement strand
TGCCTGCCAATGTAGTAGACTTGGTTCAATCCCTGAGTCAGGAAGATTCCCTGGAGGGGTGCATGGCAACCCACTCCAGTATTCTTGCCTGGAGAATCCCATGGACAGAGGAGCCTGGCAGGCTATAGTCCATAGGGTTGAAAAGAGTTGGACACAACTGAAGCGACTTAGCACACACATAACCAGTTAACTGTTGTGATACTTTCAGATGAACAGGGAAGGGACTCAGTCATACACATACATGTCTCCATTCTCCCAGAACAGTGACTTCTAATGTAAACTACTGACACATTCTTCCTTTTACATTTCAGTTCAGCTCAGTTCAGTTGCTCAGTTGTGTCTGACTCTTTGTGACCGCATGGACTGCAGCACGCCAGGCCTCCCTGTCCATCACCAACTCCCAGAGTTTTCTCACATTCATGTCTATTGAGTCGGTGATGCCATCCAACAATCTCATCCTGTGTTGTCCCCTTCTCCTCCCACCTTCAATCTTTCCCAGCATCAGGGTCTTCTCAAATGAGTCAGTTCTTCCAATCAGGTGGCCAAAGTATTGGAGTTTCAGCTTCAGCATCAGTCCTTCCAATGAATATTCAGGACTGATCTCCTTTAGGATGAACTGGTTGGATCTCCTTTCAGTACAA
>NW_011489249.1:8378-11219 GCF_000754665.1 Bison bison bison | reverse complement strand
GAAAGAGATGGGAATACCAAACCACCTGACCTGCCTCCTGAGAAACCTGTATGCAGGTCAGGAAGCAACAGTTAGAACTGGACATGGAACAACAGACTGGTTCCATTAGGAAAAGGAGAGCATCAAGGCTGTATATCGTCACCCTCCTTATTTAATTTATATGCAGAGTACATCATGAGAAACGCAGGGCTGGATGAAGCACAAGCTAGAATCAAGATTTCTGGAAGAAATATCAATAACCTCAGATATGCAGATGACACCACCCTTATGGCAAAAGGAAAGAAGAACTAAAGAGCTTCTTGATGAAGGTGAAAGAGGAGAGTGAAAAAGTTGGCTTAAAACTCAACAATCAAAAACTAAGATCATGGCATCCAGTCACATCACTTCATGGCAAATGATGGGAAAACAGTGGAAACAGTGGCTGAATTTATTTTGGGGGGAGCTCCAAAATCACTGCAGATGGTGACTGCAGCCATGAAATTAAAAGACACTTACTCCTTGGAAGGAAACTTATGACCAAACTAGACAGCATACTAAAAAGCAGAGACATTACTTTGCCAACAAAGGTCCGTCTAGTGAAAGCTGTGGTTTTTCCAGTAGTCGTATATGGATGTGAGAGTTGGACTATAAAGAAAGCTGAGCACCGAAGAAATGATGCTTTTAAAGGTATTGGAGAAGTTTCTTGAAAGTCCCTTGAACTGCAAGGATATCCATCCAGTTCATCCTTAGGAGATCAGTCCTGAGTGTTTATTTGAAGCACCGATGTAGAAGCTGAAACTTCAATACTTTGGCCACCTTATGTGAAGAGCTGACTCATTTGAAAAGATCCTGATGCTGGGAAAGATTGAAGCCAGGAGAAGGGGACGACAGAGGATGAGATGTTTGGATGGCATCATCGCCTCAATAGACATGAGTTTGAGTGAACTCCGGGAGTTAGTGATGGACAGGGAGGCTTGGCATGCTGCAGTCCATGTGGTCGCAAAGAGCTGGACACGACTGAACTGAACTGAACTGAACTGAAGTCTTCACCCAGGATCTAAAACTGTGTAGTCCAGTGTAGGATCAGAGATGCAGGAAAGAGAAGAAAAAGTAGAGCTGTTTTGAATACAAGAAAGAAGGTCCCATACAGGGACTTCCCTGGTGGCTTGGTGGCTAAGACTCCAAGCCTCTATTGCAGTGGGTGTGCAAGTTTGATCCCTGATCATGTAACTAGATCCCACGTGCTGCAAATAATAGTTTGTGTGCCACAACTAAGACCCAGCACAGCCAAGTAAATAAATAAATGAACACACACAAGAAAAATTCTTTTATCATACTCAAGTTTAATTCGGTGTTTTTTGTTTGTTTCCAGAATAAAGCCCGGTGACTCACAATTGACTTTATTTGGTGGGTGGTGGCTGAGGGTAAAACCTAAGATCAAACAACCTGTTTACAAAAGCAAAAGTTTTCAGAGTTGTATAAAAATCCTAATCATTTCAAAATAACCTTCATCATGAAAAATTATGAGCTTCTCTCAAACACATCAGTGGTCTCTTTGGAGATACTCACAGGAGACTCACAATTGGTTTTGGTAATTACCAACTCAAAAAAAGTTTTTCAGAAAGATCATTAGCTCCTCAAGCTGGCCCTGTCATTGCCACTTCAAGTGAAATGATAATTGCAGTTCTGAAGGAGGATGAGATCACAGCTCCTAAACCTTTATCTCAGGGTCTGACTGCCTCCCTCCCACTCACGTCCTGGCTGCATGACCTTCACCCTGAGCCCAGCATGCTTCTTATGAGAAGGAATGAGAAGGAGTCGAGTAATTTGTATTTCAGTCTAAGAGGAGACAGAGTCTGTAAGGAAGGAGGTCTGAGTAAGTGTTCATGTTTGGAAAAGGGACCGTTCTGGGGAGTGGGGGGTAGAGTGGGAACAGAGCCAGTGGCAAAGCAGGTAAGGAAGGCAGAATAATTCCTTAGGAGAGAGCTTAGTTAAAGTGAGATCAACATCTTTCTTGTTGTTGACTCACTCAGTTGTGTCCGACTCTTTGCAACCCCATGGACTGCAGCACACCAGTGTTCCCTTTCCTTCACTGTCTCCCAGAGTTTGTTCAGACTCATGTCCATCAACTCAGTGATGCCATCCACCTATCTCATCCACTGCCGTCCCCTTCTCTTCCAGCCTTCAATCTTTCCCACCATCAGGTAACACCAAACTTGATAGCTCCTAAAGATATTTTGTGAAACTCTTACTTTGGAGGACTCAAGAAACAATCCTAGTGATAATAATGAGGAATCATTTTTCAAAGTATTTACCTTAGTTGCAGCATGTGAACTCTTAGTTGCAGCACGTGGGATCTAAACTCTCCAGAAATCAAACCCAGGCTCCCTGCATTGGGAGGGCAGAGTCTTAGCCACTGGACCACCAGGGAAGTGCCAAAGGTCATCTTCAAGGAACTTAAGGGTTGTATTTCTAAGATCAATCTGCTGTAACATAACCTTTCAGAAATTCTAATTTTAAATTTGTATTAGAAGTGTTATCATAATGCCTTTATGCTTTCCATGAAGACTAGAATAGAAAAGTAACTATTTTCTTATCCTCTACAGAAACTGTGAATATGATTTTAAAGAATAGAAATGATTTCATATATATATCTAACCCTAAGCATATAATGTGCTTACTGGACATAGCAATGGTGTCTTTTCTGAAACATTTGAGGTCTGATGCTGATAGCGAGTGGAGAAGGCAATGGCAACCCACTCCAGTACTCTTGCCTGGAAAATCCCGTGGACAGAGAAGCCTGGTAGGCTGCAGTCCATGGGGTCGCTAAGAGTTGGGCACGACTGAGTGACTTCACTTTCA
>NW_011489249.1:3880-7421 GCF_000754665.1 Bison bison bison | reverse complement strand
TGGCATCACTGACTCGATGGACATGAGTCTGAGTGAAGTCTGGGAGTTGGTGATGGACAGGGAGGTCTGGCGTGCTGTGATTCATGGGGTCGCAAAGAGTCGGACATGACTGAGTGACTGAACTGAACAGTAGTGAATTTGTGCCTGGCATGATTGGAATGCATCGTTCTGTTGCAAAACTTATATTGAGGAAAACTTGCATTCATTAAATCCAATATGGACAGAAGGTACTTTCCTATAGGATTCTGTGTGTGTGTGTACGTGTTAGTGGCTCAGTTTGTGACCCAATCGACTGTAGTTCTCCAGGTTCCTCTGTTCCTAAGATTTCCTGGGCAAGAATACTGGGGTCAGTGCCATTTCCTAATCTAGGGAATTTTCTTTATATGTTATTGACTTACAGAATAAATACTAATGCAGATATGGAAACTTTTTATAACCAAAATTGTAATATGTAAACATTTTGGAATAAACTCCAATATGTTGGCCACCTGATGTGAAGAACTGACTCATTGGAAAAGACCCTGATGCTGGGAAAGACTGAGGGCAGGAGGAGAAGGGGATGACAGAAGATGAGATGGTAGGATGGCATCACTGACTCAATGGACATGAGTTTGAGCAAGCTATGGGAGTTGGTGTTGGACAGGGAGGCCAGGTGTGCTGACATCCATGGGGTTGCAAAGAGTCAGACAGGACTGAGTGACTGAACTGAACTGATAGAATAAGCTATATGATATAAAAACAAAACTAAATTTCAGACAGAATTATTCAAAAACACAGCTGATGTGTTTGGCTGGTGCATTACAGTGGTTAGGACACTGTCTTGGACTCAGCCTACCAGGTTCATAACAGCACTAAGCCTGTAATCAGCATGTGAATTTAGACAGATCACTTGACCTCTCTGTACCTAGGATCTCCTTATCTTTGCAATAAAATCAGCGCCAGTGCCTACCCCATGCAGTTATGAACATCAAACAACTGGCAGAATGGCCTCCAGGGAGTTGGCAATAAGAATAGTGTGCTCCTCTCAGACTGTAGTTGGAATCCTGGGCATTTTCTCTCTTTAAATTAATCTCTTCCTATACTACAATGAATGAGGGTTGAGGTTCACAGATTTGACCTTCAGGCCCAGGACTGTAGTTGCTTTTTGATCATTCCCTTTAAAGGCATCTCCATGACAATGGCATCCTTTAACTGAAGCTTGTCTTGAGTGATTTAGCCATACAAATGTGTTTTCTATACCCCCAGAACTAACAATGTGGGTCCACTGGCACCCTTTGCCCATTAAGTGTCTCCAGCCATCATGATCAGCCACAGGAAATCCAGCTGGGTGGAACTTAAAGCAAAAGCTCCCAAGGACTTCCCTGTGGTCCAGATGTTAAGGCTCTGCTCCCAATGCTGGGGATCCAGGTTCAATCCCTGGTCAGGGAACTAGAAGCCACATGCCATAACTGAGAGTTTACGTGCCATAACTAACCATTTACATGTTATTAACTAAGACCTGGGACACCCAAATAAAAAAAATAATAAAATCTTTTTTGAAACAAAAATCTCCCAAGCATATTGGGGTCTCCACTTTGCACTACTGGAGAGTATGTAACTTCTTTCTCAAAGTTCCTATATGAAGACTATGTCTACTGTTCATTATATTTCCTGGTATTTAGGAGAAGATTTGTGTGTCACAAGTTGTATCTCTCTGTACACAGTATTTTCCTCATGGACATGATGCCAAATGGAGCAACGAATCAACACAAAGCAGGAAGACTTAGGATACTGATCTGCTGAATTTTATGACAAAATCAACAATTCACTGTATGTAGCAGTGTTACTATTCTCTGATGTTTCATTGTTGAAGTTATGATCTAGGCTTAGCTCCCCTCCTTCACAGACACTGACAGCAGATAAGACACATACACAGAAACAGCCATCACAAGCTCCTTCCACATTTTTTGATAATACATGTATTTTTAAACCTACAAAAGTAAAAAAAAAATTTAAAAAAATGAAAGACATGTTCGCAGGTAATAAGTGCACAGCTCAGTGAACTTTAGGGAATGATTGTACCTCTGGAGACCACAACTAGATCAAGAAACAGAATGTTCTCAGTTCCCATGAAACACTTCTGTGCTCCTTATAACTCACTGTTTCCAAGGCTATAGCTTTGTTGGTTATATTTGTAAGCCTGGATTATTGGGCACACATTTACAAGCATTATGACATTTAATATTAGATCACTTTGCCTGTCTTGGCCTTCACATGAAAGAAATCATACAGCATCTTTCATTTGGACTTTTGTCCACCATTCCATCTTTGTTAATTTATCTGTATTGTTTTATATTATTGCTGTTTTTCATTATCATTGCTATATAGGACTTCACTGTGTGACTATCAAAGGATTAATTGATCATTCAACTCTTAATGGGTGGGTGGCTATTAAGAGTTAGGGGCTATTCAGTACAGTTCAGTCGCTCAGTTGTGTCCGACTCTTTGCAACCCCATGAACCGTGCACGCCAGGCCTCCCTGTCCATCACCAACTCCCAGAGTCCATCCAAATCCATGTCCATCGAGTCGGTGATGCCATCCAACCATCTTATCCTCTGTCGTCCCCTTCTCCTGCCCTCAGTCTTTCCCCACATCAGGGTCTTTTCCAATGAGTCAGCTTTTTGCATCAGGTGGCCAAAGTATTGGAGTTTCAGCTTCAACATCACTTCTTCCAATGAACACTCAGGACTGATCTGCTTTAGGATGTACTGGTTGGATCTCCTTGCAGTCCAAGGGACTCTCAAGAGTCTTCTCCAATACCACAGTTCAAAAGCATCAATTCTTTGGCGCTTGGCTTTCTTTATAGTCCAACTCTCACATCCAGACATGACCACTGGAAAAACCATAGCTTTGACTAGACAGACCTTTGTTGACAAAATAATGTCCCTGCTTTTTAATATGCTGTCTAGGTTGGTCATAAGCTTCCTTCCAAGGAGTGTCTTTTAACTTTATGGCTGCAATCACCATCTGTAGTGATTTTAGAGCCAAGAAAAATAGTCAGCCACTGTTTCCCCATCTATTTGCCATGAAGTGATGGGACTGGATAGCATGATCTTAGTTTTCTGAATGTTGAGCTTTAAGCTAACTTTTCCACTCTCCTCTTTCACTTTCATCAAGAGGCTCTTCAGTACTTCTTCACTTTCTGCCATAAGGGTGGTGTCATCTGCATGTCTGAGGTTATTGATATTTCTCCCAGCAATCTTGAGTCAAGCTTGTGCTTCCTCTAGCCCAGTGTTTCTCAAGATGTACTCTGGATATAAGTTAAATAAGTAGGGTGACAGTATACAGCCTTGACGTTCTCCTTTCCCGATTTGGAACCAGTCTGTTGTTCCATGTCCAGTTCTAATTATTGCTTCCTGACCTGCATACAGGTTTCTCAGGAGGCAGGTCAGGTGGTCTGGTATTCCCATCTCTTTCAGAATTTTCAGCAGTTTATTGTGATCCACACAGTCAAAGGCTTTGGCATAGTCAATAAAGCAGAAATAGATCTTTTTCTGGAAC
>NW_011489249.1:0-2782 GCF_000754665.1 Bison bison bison | reverse complement strand
TGTGTGTGTGTGTGTGTGTGTGTGTGTGTATGATGAGAACCATAATTTTTATGTGTGCAAAAGTTGTTTCACCATATGGTTTATATAGCCTGTGCTCTTTAGTGTATATATATATTTTAAAATATTTATTTATTTATTTAGCTGCACTGGGTCTTAGTTGCATTAAGTGGAAGCTTTGTTGTATCACAGAGGATCTTTTGTTGTGGTGCAAAGACTCTCTAGTTGGAGATCCCTGGCTTAGTTACCCTGTGGCATATAGGATCTTAGTTTCCCAACCAGGGATCAAACCTGCGTCCCAGGCATTGTGAGACAGATTCTTAACTACCAGACAACCTGGGAAGTACCTTTAGCATATATTTTAAATTGTAAGACCCTAGAATAACTCCTGTCTTTTTTTCTAAAATAATACATTATCTTCTTAAAAATACCAGCTGAACTACATGGGAAGCCCAAGAATTCTGGGGTGGGTTGTCATTTCCTTCTCCAGCGGATCTTCCCTACCCAGGAATCAAACTGGGGTCTCCTGCATTGCAGGCAGATGTTTTTACCAACTGAGCCATCAAGGAAGTCCCTACAATAATACATCATCTTCTTTAAAATTTAGAAGGCAATGCATTTAGAATTGACTTGTTTTAAGATGAGGGAAGTGATGGAGATATTTTTTTCCTACAGTAAGCTTCTTATTAAAAAGTTGTTTTATGCTTTCTTTCAATTTACTCTCATTTGTCATTGCTTCCTCCAGGTTACCACCACTTCATCCTTCCTGATGAATTTTTCATAAAATATACTGATTCTCTCATCATCTTTTCTTGTCTCCTGAATCCTTGGTAATTTCACAAAAGCACACAAGGAAACTTGGCTGTTGATGTCACAAATTTATATGAGCCATTCTATTCTGAGGAATCACTGTTGTCATCATTTAAAGTGGATTTTCTTGAATGACACAACAGCCTCCAGCCAACTGGCCATAGGAATAATCTTCTTCTTACAGACTGTGCTTGGAATCTGGGGCAATTTCTCCCTTCTGTACCATTACCTCTTTCTTTACCACACTCAGTGTAGGTTGAGGGTCACAGACTTGATTGGCAAGCACCTGATTATAGCCAACATATTGCTCATTCTCTCAAAAGGAGTCCCTCAGACAATTACAACTTTGAGGCTGAAATATTTTGCCAGTGATTTTGCCTGCAAACTTATTCTGTATGTTGAGAGAGTGGGCAGGAGTATGTCCATTGGCACAACCTGCCTCTTGAGTGTGTTTCAGACCATCATGATCAGCCCCATGAACTCCTGTTGGAAGAATCTTAAAGTGAAAGCCCCAAAGTACATTGCCTTCTCCATTTCCTTCTGCTGGATCCAGTGCCTGTTTGTACATCTCGTTTTTCCTCTGTATGCATTATATGTTTCTGACAAATGGCGCAGCACAAACATGACAATTACAAGAGATTCAGGGTACTGTGTTGCCACAGATCTTGAGAACATCTCAGGCTCAATATATGTAGCTTTGATAGTGTTCCCTGAAGTTTCATTTTCTGTGCTCATCTTCTGGGCCAGTGGCTCCATGATTCTCACCCTGTACAGACACAGTCGGCAAGTCCAGTATATTCACAAGGCTAGTGTGTCTCCCAGACCCTCCGCTGAGTCCAGAGCCACGCAAAGCATCCTACTCTTGGCGAGCACCTTCATGTGTTTCCATACCCTGTCCTGCATCTTTAACATTACTCTTGCTCTTTTTCATAATCCCAGTTGGTGGTTAGTGGATACAGCTGCCTTGATTTCTATGTGTTTTCCCTTTATCAGCCCCTTTCTACTCATGAGCCGTGACTCCATTGTATCCAGTCTCTGTTTTCTGTACATGAAGAACTCAGTATCACCTAATCTTATTAGAAAAATGTAAATTGTATGTTTTTAAAATTTTATCAAGGTATAGTTGATTTATCATGCTGTATTAGTTCCAGGTGTATATCAAAGTGAGTCAGTTGTAGATATATATGTATATCTACTCTTTTTAGATTCTTTTCCCATATAGGCCATTTAGAGGATTGAGTAGAGTTCCCTGTGCTATACAGTAGGTCCCTTCTTTTTTGTTGTAAACCAGGCCTGGAGACATGTGGGACTTGGTTCCCTGACCAGGGATTGAACCCCTACTCCCTTCCTAGAAAGGACTTAGTCTTAACCACTGGACGATCTAAGAAGTCCCCACTAGGTCCTTACTAAAGTGAAGTTGCTCAGTCGTGTCTGACTCTTTGCAACCCCGTGGACTGTAGCCTACCAGGCTACTCCGTCCATGCAATTTTCCAGGCAAGAGTACTGGAGTGGGTTGCCATTTCCTTTTCCAGGGGATCATCCTCACCCAGGGATTGAACCCAGTCTCCCACATTGCAGGCAGACACTTTACCATCTGAGCCACCTAGGAAGCCCTTCAGTTCAGTTCAGTTCAGTCGTGTCCGACTCTTTGCGACCCCATGAATTGCAGAACGCCAGGCCTCCCTGTCCATCACAGACTCCCGGAGTTCACTCAAACTCACATCCATTGAGTCAGTGATGCCATCCAGCCATTTCATCCTCTGTCATCATCCCCTTCTCCTACTGCCCCCAATCCCTCCCAGCATCAGAGTCTTTTTCAATAAGTCAACTCTTCGCATGAGGTGGCCAAAGTATTGGAGTTTCAGCTTTAACATCATTCCTTCCAAAGAACACCCTTGCTGCTGCTAAGTCGCTTCAGTCGTGTCCGACTTTGTGCGACCCCATAGACAGTAGCCCACCAGGCTCCCCCATCCCT
>NW_011489248.1:48868-51604 GCF_000754665.1 Bison bison bison | reverse complement strand
CCAACACCACAGTTCAAAAGCATCAGTCTTCAGCGCTCAGCTTTCTTCACAGTCCAACTCTCACATCCATACATGACCACTGGAAAAAACATAGCCTTGACTAGATGGACCTTTGTTGGCAAAGTAATGTCTCTGCTTTTGAATATGCTATCTAGGTTGGTCATAACTTTCCTTCCAAGGAGTAAGCGTCTTTTAATTTCATGGCTGCAGTCACCATCTGCAGTGATTCTGGAGCCCCCAAAAATAAAGTCTGACACTGTTTCCACTGTTTCCCCATCTATTTCCCATGAAGTGATAGGACCAGATGCCATGATCTTCGTTTTCTGAATGTTGAGCTTTAAGCCAATATTTTCACTCTCCCCTTTTACTCTCATCAAGAGGCTTTTTAGTTCCTCTTCACTTTCTGCTATAAGGGTGGTGCCATCTGCATATCTGAGGTTATTGATATTTCTCCTGGCAATCTTGATTCCAGCTTGTGCTTCTTCCAGCCCAGGTTTCTCATGATGTACTCTGCATATAAGTTAAATAAGCAGGGTGACAATATACAGCCTTGACAGACTCCTTTTCCTATTTGGAACCAGTCTGTTGTTCCATGTTCAGTTCTAACTGTTGCTTCCTGACCTGCATACAGGTTTCTCAAGAGGCAGGTCAGGGCTACAGTCCATGGTGTCGCAAAGAGTCAGATACGACTGAACGACTGAGCACACACACACACGAAACCTTTTAAGGAAGGTGAATGTATCTCTTAAGGATATATTTCATACAGCTGTTACCTAGGGCAACTTTTTCGGGAGAATTAAAAAGAATGGGATTTCCTCTTAGGATGCCTTTGAACTTTGGAGACATAAAATATGTAGTGAACAAGTAAGCCTTCTGTTTATAACAGAGGGATTTTTTCCTATAGATTTTAGAAATGCTGAAGCTGTAGGACACAGTTTTGCTTCAATAATGTTTCGCATCTGTGCCATAGTCAAGTATCACCTAGACAGCCTTTTTTCTTTGGAACCCTGTCTTTGCGTGCTAGTTAACCACCTTCAGTTTCCTGTCTATTTACTTGTAGGACCCTTGTCCTTCCTTTAATCTGGGCACTGGCACTAGTTTATGAATCCTTTAAATAACCCCTAGATTATCTAGCATTCTATCCCTTCTCTCTCACTTTCATTTGTCTTTGGGAGTAATTCAGAACACTTGGCCATCTACATATATCTCATATGCTAGGTCGGATTGGTTGTAGAATTTTCACTTTCCAGGCCATGTCTTTTTTTGAATCACAACACTCCATAAAGTATAAATTGTAATGTTTTACTCAGCAATTTTGGTTCATTTATCTTATTAAGTCTCTTATTTCTGTCATCACCATTTTACAGAAGAATAAACTGAGGCATTAGTAGGCAAGTGATGTGGGCAAGAAAACAGGTTTTCTAACTAATTAAATGTTGCTCTTTCCAGTACATTGTAATGTGCCATTAATTTTAACCTTATTTCATCTATAAGGAAAGCTTGAGAAGGGGGGAGGCTATTATAGTGCTGTGCAAAATGTCATTTGCTTCTTTCTTCTCTAACCTCATGATAATTTTCTTTTTTATGACCATGCCAGAAGGAATTTCT
Organism: Bison bison bison; assembly: GCF_000754665.1. Taxonomy (NCBI): domain Eukaryota; kingdom Metazoa; phylum Chordata; class Mammalia; order Artiodactyla; family Bovidae; genus Bison; species Bison bison. Next base: position 49,996 of record NW_011489248.1, on the reverse strand, counting down.
CTTCAACTCTCTAGTAATTTCCTAACTCTTTGGTATAAGCTCTGAGTCAGTTGACTACTCATTAGTGCACCATTGTAGGCAGATTATTACATGGTGATTATTATCTTCCTGGGTTTTTGGCCCGTGAAGTTGTTACCAACACTTTTACTCCTGGATTGAAACACTATGTCTTAAATCTGTGGACTGTGAAAACTGTTAACTGGTTAAAAGCCTTTTCATGGGCTTTTATCTTAGGTTGAGTGTCAGTGAAGTATTCAAAATATATAACAGGTTTGGAGCTGTAGGAGAGGCGAAAGATCAGAAAAGATCTAATACAGCAGTTCCCCCTTATCCATGGGATACTTTCCAAGACTTCCAGTGAATGCTTGAAGTCAATGATGATATATCCTGTATATACTGTTTTTTGCTATACAAACACACCTGTGATAAAGTGTAGTTTATAAATTAGGCACAGTTAAAGATTAGCAATAATTACTAATGTTACAATTGTAACAATATGCTATAATAAAAACTAAATGAATGTGATCCTCTTCTCTCTCAAAGTATCTTATTGTACCAATTTGTGCTATGGCTGGTCACTTCTGCATTTTAAGGTGTGACAGCAAAGTGAGCACAAAATTCTTTTTCCTTTCCCATTTCTGGGATAGAAAATTCACTCTTACTGTGGATCTTAGCAACCTCAACATAGGAAATTTATTTTCCTTATTAAGTCAAGAACTTTCACCTCTTCACTTAAAGGAGACACTTCACAGCTTCCTTTGGCATATCTGAATTGTTAGCATCACTACTCTTGTGGTTTGGGGCCATTATTAAATAAAACAAGGGCGACTTGATCACAAATTCTGCAGTATCTCAAACTGTGGATCTGATAACCAAGCCAGTTACTAAGTGGCCAACGGGTGGGATGTGTTGGACTGAGGGATGATTCACGTCCCAGGTGGGGTGGAGTGGGACAGCCAGAGATTTCATCACACTCAGAACAGCATGCAATTTAAAACTTATAAACTGTTTATTTCTGGAATTTTCCACTGAATGTTTTCAGACCACAGGTAACTAAAGCTGCAGATAGTGAAACAATGAGTAAGGAGGGGTTACTGTATTCAGGAGATGCTTCAATGAATAAATAAA
>NW_011489248.1:44153-47070 GCF_000754665.1 Bison bison bison | reverse complement strand
CATGGCATCTGGTCCCATCACTTCATGGCAAATAGATGGGGAAGCAATGGAAACAGTGACAGACTTTATTTTCTTGGGCTCCAAAATCACTGCAGATGGTGACTGCAGCCATGAAATTAAAAGACGCTTCCTCCTTGGAAGAAAAGTTATGACAAATCTAGACAGCATATTCAAAAGTAGACATCACTTTACCGACAAAGGTCTATATAGTCAAAGCTGTGGTTTTTCCAGTAGTCATGTATGGATGTGGGAGTTGGACCATGAAGAAAGCTGAGCGCTGAAGAACTGATGCTTTTGAACTGTGGTGTTAGAGAAGACTCTTGAGAGTTCCTTGGACTGCAGGGAGATCCAACCAGTCCATCGTAAAGGAAATCAGTCCTGAATATTCATTGGAAGGACTAATGCTGAAGCTAAAGCTCCAATAACTTGGCCACCTGGTGTGAAGAACTGACTCCTTGGAAAAGATCCTGATGCTGGGAAAGATTGAAGGAGGGAGGAGAGAGGGATGACAGAGGATGAGATGGTTGGATGGCACCACTGACTCGATGGACATGAGTTTGAGCAAGCTCTGGGAGTTAGTGATGGACAGAGAAGCCTGGTGTGCTGCAGACCATGGGGTCACAGAGTCAGACACGACTAAGTGACTGAAATATTTTTAAAAAGTTCACCAGGTGATTGTAGAGTATATGCTATACTTAGTTGCTCAGTCATGTCCAACTCTTTGTGACTCCATGGACTGTAGCCCACCAAACTCCTCTGTCCTTGGGGATACTCCAGGAAGTATAGTGGAGTGGATTGCCATGCCCTCCTTCAGGGGATCTTCCCAACCCCAGGGGTCGAACACGGGTCTCCCACCTTGCAGGAGTATATCCAGCATTAAGAACCATGGAGATGCCAGTGGAAGCTCTGCATGTAATGATTTCATCCCAGAGAGAGCCTCCCATCTCTCCCTATCTCCCATCACTTGCCCTGATCTTATGGGGTTACTTGTATCTTACTACTGCCATGAAAATTCTTTTTTAATCTTTTACTTCTTTGCTTCTCTCTTCTGCTTTATAATTAATATGTCTTCAATAACTGTAATGATTTAATAATTTTATTTTAATATACTTTTTCTTAAGATGCCAGTATTCTAGTCATTTTAGGATTTATAGGTATTAAGTTTATTTCACTTTAAGAGAGATAGAGCCTTAATGTACAATATTTTAGAACTCCCAAGTAAGTGAAAATTGAAAGCTTCTCTTCCAAAAGTAGCCACAGGTAATGATTTTATGTTTTCTTATTTTGAGTGGTGTTTTATGATAAATATTCTTTAGCTATAGCAATTTGTCAATATATGTATTGTGACTTACTGTATCAGAAAATATACATCTACCTCATCTTCTTCATATGAATATACCATAATTTATTTTTAGTCTTTTTCTTATTCACGAATGTTGAGCTGATTCCAGGTTTTTGTCATAAACTGCATGCTAATAAATTTATTTTTTTTTGTACAGTTCTGCTAGGCAGATTTATAGAAGTAATTTTGGTTTCAAAGGTACACATATTTTTAGTTTTGTTGGACAAATTACTTTCCAAAAAACACTTCCAGTTGATACACTCTACCAATTTTATTGCAATGCTTATTTCTACACCTCACTCATTTTTTTTAAAAAAATACTGCTGATAAGATGGATAAAAACTAGTAATTCATTTTAATTTACATTTTCCCTTTTTTTCTGCTTCTTTCCTCCCTTCCTTCACTTCTTCAATCATATCTTTTTCCCCTTGTTCTTTCTTTTAATAAATATTTTGGAGTTCTTAGTAGGTATCAGGCCATGTACTAGATTCAGATGAAAAAATACACACACATTCACACGGAGAAATAATGCATATATAAACAGTTGTATTCTTCTGTGACTTGTCTTGGAAAGGATGGGTTTGTGTCATGCACCCTACTGTTCCTGCTGTGTGCTCACACTCTTGTTTTCTCCACGTCCCCAGTGACCCCTGCATTCTCCAGTTTGTGACGGGTGGTACAATCCTGATGGAATAGCTCAGTTGGCCTCATCTTGTCATCTGTGAAACAGTCTCTTACTCTTATACCCTGTCTTCATTCCCTAGCAGTTTTATTCATCTTCTGACATTTCCTAGCTAATTATTCATATTTCTGGTATTACCACTTTGTTCAGTCCATCTTGTATTTTTCCTAGTTGTTTATGTATTAGGTTCCTCAAGATTATGGGCCTTTCTAGTGGTTCAGATGGTCAGGAATCTGCCTGTAATGCAGGAGACCTGGATTTGATCCCTGGGTTGGGAAGATCCCCTGGAGAAGGGAATGACTATGCACTCTAGTATTCTTGCCTGGAAAATTCCATGGACAGAGGAGCCTGGTGGGCTACAGTCCATGGGGTCACAAGGAGTCAGACACAACTGAGCGACTAACACTTTGATACTCTAGATTAGCCTTTAGTTATGTTTTTAACGCCATGTTTCTAACTAGAAGCCATTGGACCTAAGCTGGATGAAGAGCTATTCTTGGGCAAATGGTCCTTATTCAGGGTCCCTGAAATTATTTAAATGGCTTCCCACTTTGTATATAGCTTGGTCTGACCACGGATTCAATGGAGGCATGAGAAAAGTAATTCATAAGTTGTATAATATTAGGCCCCTTTGGATAAAAAATTAATCCACATTCTACTGGGCATTGATATAAGATTTCCAGAAGACAGAAGGGAGTTTATTTCAGTCCATTATATCATGGGGATGTAGTTAAAGGAAATATTACAGGAACAATGTTAATGTATTTCTAATTAGAAGGAAGCTGTCTTCCTTATTTGAATATTATCAATACTTTTCATAGTAGCATTTGAAACATTTTAGTTCTCAGTGTTCTTTGCATTGAATTTGCACAGCATAACCCCCTCTATATATT
>NW_011489248.1:43134-43961 GCF_000754665.1 Bison bison bison | reverse complement strand
GTAAATGAATTCAATCCCTGGGTTGGGAAGATCCCCTGGAGAAGGGAATGGCAACCCACTCCAATATTCTGGTCTGCAGAATTCTATGGATAGAGGAGCCTGGCAGGCTAAAGTCCATGGGGTGGCAAAGAGTAGGAGATGACTGAGCAACTAACAGCACCACCACCATAATCTCCCCTAGCATTGTAAAAACATTATGAAACTTAATTGAATCTCTGTTATTTCCGTTGGGAGGACAGTATCCTACATGCCTAACACATGGCTCTTATCGCTCACAGACTCCTTGCAGAATTTTGTGTTGATCAGTGTTGTATTTTTCAGACATTTTTTTTTTCTTTTTCTTCAGGATCCTAGAAAACTGCTCTTCACAACTGGTAAGTTGTTATCACTGCAGCTTCTATACCGTGTTTATATATATGCCAAAATACAGCCTGGGAAATGTTCATGTCAAACAACTGGTCAAGCATAAGGTTTCAGTGAAACCAAAGGGTAAGGGCAAACCATCAGGGTTCAAAGGAATGAAGAGTAAAATTAAGCACAGTGTATTTGCTTTTCATGTAGTCTTTCTATGGAAATTACGTAATACTAGTGGAGAAGGCAGTGGCACCCCACTCCAGTACCCTTGCCTGGAAAATCCCATGGACAGAGGAGCCTGGTGGGCTGCAGTCCATTGGGTTGCTAAGAGTTGGACATGACTGAGCAACTTCACTTTCACTTTTACTTTCCTGCATTGGAGAAGGAAATGGCAACCCACTCCAGTGTTCTTGCCTGGAGAATCCCAGGGACGGGTGAGCCTAGTGGGCTGCCCTCAATGGGGTCGCACAGAG